>NC_091295.1:13234237-13311737 GCF_038502225.1 Cherax quadricarinatus
TAGGGAAGACAGTTTTAGCAGAAGACCAGTCAATAGGATGGCTATGATCTCTGACGTGACAGAAAAGAGCATTGTTAGTGTCTGCAAGCCTAACACTATATATAGCCATCCTGCCCCACTTCTGGTTAGTGTGACTTTGTAAATGGTCCAAGTCGGACCGAAACATCGTCGTAAGCTTCTCTCTTTTATGTGCGGGTTATTTGTGTAATGAACACGTACAAGGCCCACATCTAAGGGTGACTTTGAAAGCCTCTGGGGCAGTTTCTTGTACTCAACTGATAGATAAAATGGAGTTCTAAAGAAATAGCTATGAGTTTGGTTGACTGGAACAACGGAATTGGCTATAAACAGGGCTCAAAGTCGGCAAAATCGCCGATGCGTATGTGTTGCCGAGACCGCTAACTTCGCAGGAGCGTAATTCCGTGAGTTTTCGACCAAATTTTATACTTTTGGTGTCATTACCATCGGGAAAAGATTCTCTATCATTTCACAAGAAAAAATAATTTTTTTTTTTCAAAAATTTATCGACATAGAATGAGTTTCAGAAAGGGGCCTGCGACAGTCAAAGGGTTAATGAAAGTGAAGTAGGCGAGAGGAATGGATGGACCGTATTTTTTTAGACTAAGCAGGCAACTGATACTGTAACCTACATGAGACTTGGACAAACTTGAGAAGCAGGCAGAAATAAATGGGAATTTACTCTTGTGAATCAAGAAGTACCTTTGAGGAAGGAAGCAGAGTGACTGTCCAGAAGAGATTTCAGACTGACAGAGTAACAAGTGGTGTACCACAATGCTGTTTCTGGTTTATGTCAATGACATACCAGAAGCAGCTAAGTCAGATACCTATCTGTTCACTGACATAAAACTAATGATCTCAGTAGTAGTACCAGTTCCTAGTAACCAGTAACCAGTGTACCAGTAGATGACTCACTACCAACCATCTCTGCGTGAATCACTGACTGTATTCATATTGCTGCTGACCATAGCAGGATTTCAAACACCCCCTCGCCCATAAGCACTCATGGGTCAGTCTAGTCAGGGAGCCAGAGAGAGGCAGGTCGGCTGTTGGCGCTTCACACACATTCCGTTATATTATACGTACTACCAGCCTATGTGAGTATTTTTACCCTATCCACGTTTTCGAAATCCACATGACAAATGGTGGCAGCGGTGGGACTGAACTCTTGGATAGTCAAGGTCCATCTGGCTAACCTTCCAGTAGGTTGTTTGTTCTGGAATAAAGGTATCAGTGGAGCGTGGTCTGTCAAGACATGAACAGAGTACTGATAAATTGTCTCGGAAGTGCTTTAAAGACCATACTATTGCTAAAGCTTCTTGCTCAGTTACTGTATAATTATGTTCAGCCTTTGTAAGGACTCGGCTAGCAAATGTAACTGCGTTGTACTTGCCATCGGTCTTCTGAGCTAGTACGGTGCCTATGCCAATTGAACTAGCATCAGTTGTCAGATAGAAGGGCTTAGAAAAATCTGGAAATTTCAAAATTGGAGCAGATGTTATCTTTTCTTTTAGAGTTTGGAATGCTCTTTCTTGACGGAAGGTCCAAACAAAAGGAGCATCTTTCTTAAGCAACTCAGAGGAGCAGCTATGGAAGAAAAATTGGCAATACAAGATCTATAAAAACCTGCTAAGCCCACAAAGGATCTTACGGCATCAGCAGTTTTGGGAGTTGGAAAATTTAGTACTGCAGTTACTTTACTTTGGTCAGTCGTAACCCCTCTAGGAGTGACTACGTGACCAAGAAACTTAATTTCTGATCTGAAAAATTGACATTTAGACAGTTTGATCTTTAAATTGGCTTCTTCAAGCTTACCAAGTACTACATCAAGTCTTTTCAAGTGTGTATCCACGTCTTTAGACATGACGATTACGTCATCTAAGTACACCATAAGTGCATTACCTATGAGACCTCTAAAAATATTAGTCATGAGCCTTGAGAACGTGATAGGGGAGGATCGTAATCCAAACGCCATACGGAGGAAGTGATAATGACCTGTAGGAGTGGAGAATGCAGTTAGCTCTTGGCTGTCCTCGTGAAGAGGGACTTGCCAAAACCCTTGTAACAAATCCAGGGTTGAAAAGACTTTGTTATCTCCGATGTTACGTAAAAGATCACCCAGTACAGGGAATGGGAAGCGATCTGGAATAGTTTTCGCATTTAACTTCCTAAAGTCAATCACTGGGCGCCAAGTACCATCCTTCTTAGGTATTAGTTGTATGTCGGGACGACATACGTTAGCGTCGCCGAGCTCTCAGTAGTAGTACCAGTTCCTAGTAACCAGTTACCAGTAACCAGTGTACCAGTAGATGACTCACTACCAACCGTCTCTGCGTGAATCACTGACTGTATTCATATTGCTGCTGACCATAGCAGGATTTCAAACACCCCCTCGCCCATAAGCACTCATGGGTCAGTCTAGTCAGGGAGCCAGAGAGAGGCAGGTTGGCTGTTGGCGCTTCACACACATTCCGTTATATTATACGTACTACCAGCCTACGTGAGTATTTTTACCCTATCCACGTTTTCGAAACCCACATGACAATGAGAATACAAAGCAACGAGGCTGGGGAAAGGATGTAAATGGATCTGGACAAACTGCAAGATTGGTCAGAAAAACGGTCACTTGAATTCAAACCCAACAAATATAAAGTTATTTAGAATGGGGAAGGAGCCTGAAGACCCAAGAGTAGACTTAGTGCCTAGCATATCGCCAGAGGTTCACATCAACCGAATAACCTCTGCTGCCAATGTTTGCCTGGCAAGAACTGGCATAGCAGCTTTCAGGAATCTTAAAGAGTCATTCTGGGTGCTGCATACAACATATGTCAGACTCATCTTGGAATATGCAGCACCAGTATGGAACCCACACCTTATTAAGCAAGCTAAGACACTAAAGAAAGCACAGAAATATGCAAGGAAACTAGTCCCAGAGCTTTAAGAGGTTAAAGGAATTGAATGTAACAACCCTGAAAATCAGAAGGACCAGGGGAACCAAGACAGCATACAAAATACTCAAGTGAACTGACAGGGCAGATAGGGACAGGCTGTTTGAGATGCAGGAAGTAGATACTTGGGGACACAGTAAGAAGTAAAAGACAGATGAGTCACAGGGATGTTAGAAGTATTTCTTCAGTCTCAAAGTGGTCAAGAAATGCACTTATCTTGATGAAGAAATGGAGGCAGACTCGTACATTATTTTAAGAATACGTATTACGGGGCTCATGAGGATAAGCAAGTGGCAAGTTGAGAGGCAGGGCCAGGAGCTGAGATTCAACCCCTGCAACCACACATAAGTGAGTAAACTCTACTTGACCTTTCACCTTTACACGTTGTCCACATATCTAATCACTTTTGTTACCCATCACTGTTCCCCCCCACCAACCACATACAGGTCTTCCTCAACATTCGCGAGGGTTATGGGATCAAGAGCCTTGCGAATGTTGAAAAATCGCAAATGTTTGGTGCTCCAATATAGTGTAGGGAAATATAATACAATACTACTTCCTTAACCTATTGAATCACGAACAATCATAAAACACATGAAAACATCGTAAAATATTGTACTAGTGCCAGCCCTTTGGTAAAGAAGGCGAGAAAAACTATAGAATTCAAGAAAGACCTCATAGCAGAGTACCAAAGTGGAGGAAGAAGAGAGAAGCTGATAAAGGCTATAGCGCCAGCCAGCAATAAAGTGTAGCATTAACAGTACAGCAAAAAAAGTTAAGCAATTAATCGATAGAAAAAGGACAGCACGAACCTACCTACTTCCAATATTGCTGGAGTTATACAGGGCGACTGACAACACGGCCGTCTCTAGTCTCTACTGCCACCTCCACCATCACTATGTACGGCTTATGTCTCGGTGGCCCTTACACACCCACCCAACAACAACAGCAACGCTCATGACATACTTAATGATATATTTTATTCATTCTAGAGTACATGTCATTTTTCTGTTATTAATGTTGTTTATTATGTCATACTAGATGAATTGTGATAGATAAATAAGCTGTAGAGTTGATATTAGTGTCATATTGAATGACTATCTTGTCCTATCTCCAAACAAACTCTGCCACCGCCACAATTCCTAAGATATGTAATGACATTTTAAATATGATTGGGCACCTGGAATTCATGAACGTCTGAAGCCCACGAAAGTGAAAAGTGCGAATGTTGAGGGAGACCTGTACTCACCTACCCCAGTTACCCATCATCCACTTCCCCACATGTTCATGCCCATACCTTATCCATCTTTTATGTCCTACACCTCCTAACACACCATCCACTCCACCACCACCCACACTGTGCCACTGACACGGTCACCATCATACTGCCTCATTGCTTACAGCCTCTACCCCCTCTAGTACCCAGCATCCTCCACCTCCCAACATCAACCTCCAGCTCCTGCTGCTACCCCTCCACCACTCGCTCTCCACCCCAACCTCACCTGCTCAAACCCTTCCTGTGTGTACCCCAACCACTAAGCCCATGTATATAACCCCCACACAGTTACCCCAAGAGGGACAACTATAATGTACCTCTGTCTGCTAGCAGAGATTAGGATGGAGGATCTTTGATTGACACACATCACTACATCAACCTACAATTACATTATCATTATTTTTTACAATTTTGACCTAAAAAAATCTGGGTGGCTTTTCTAGTCTACGAAAAATAACCCTATTTTTTCCCCTACAAGATCTTCAGTACATTTTATACAATTTTTTTTATTACAGCTGTTGTCAGGAATGTGACTATCATGCTAAGTGAAGGTCAACCGTAGTTTTGGAGGGCCTAGCAAGTTTGTTCAATATATGCTTAAACACAGGGAAAGGGGTACCTAAGGATTTTCAATAAGCATAGTTCATGCATGCATGGGAAAAGAGGACAAGAGAGAAAGAATTATTAGGAAGTAAGTTTGTTCAACATAACATGTTTGAATAATTATGCAAAGGTTTGAGGTCTAGAAATTGATAGACAATGTGGAGTCATCAAGGGTATAATTCAGAGAGCTAAAGTGTGCTGCTGCAGTTCCATGTATATGACAAATGTTATTGCATATTGTGTCAGATACTGTAGTAAGACTATACGGCCAGTCAGTATGCCACCAAGTACCAGGCATCACTAGCACTCGAGTGCCTACAAATATACTAAACCTTCAAGTTTTTTTTTTTTTTACAGTATTTGAATGTGTATCCTGCTTACAAGATGGATCAAAATTAAAAACATACATATTTGCTTAAAAAAAAATACATGTTTTTAATTGTGATCCATCTTGCAAGCAGGATACACATTCAAATACTGTATAAAAAAAAAAATTCTTCCTCTGTAAGCCATGCGTGTCGTAAGAGGCGACTAAAATGCCAGGAGAAAGGGGCTAGTAACCCCTTCTCCTGTATATATTACTAAATGTAAAAGGAGAAACTTTTGTTTTTCCTTTTGGGCCACCCCACCTTGGTGGGATACGGCTGGTGTGTTGAAAGAAAGAAGAAAGAACATATTTGTTTTTCTAAATTGGGAAGAGGAGAAAAATCCATCTTCCATAAGCCATGCATGTCATAAGAGGCTACTAAAATTCTGGGAGCAAGGGGCTAGTAACCCTGCCTCCTGTATAAATAACTAAATGTAAAGAGCCTTTTTTTTTTTTCAGACTACCCTGTCTTGGTAAGAGAAGGTCATTGTTAAGGAAAAGAAAAACATTGGCTTTCCTCAGATCTACTACTGCAATAAATCCAGTAGCTCTTCCAGGAGTTGACCATCAATTCTGCACTTACACATTTTCATAATACAGGCGGAAAGAGTAAAAAAAAAAAAAAAAAAAAAAAAAAAAGCTGAGCAACAGATTCAATAAAAACAATTTTGGATTCTCAGTTTTGGGATTAATATTGTTTTTCTGCATTAACAATCAGTTTCCAATCAACTTATTACATATAGGTGTACAGCAGAATCCCTGTATCCACTGATTCAGTATCTTCAGTTTACTGTGGCCCAAAAATACCTCTTAATTTTGCCTAATAATGGCCCCAAAGTGCAAAAGTAGAGAAGCTGCCAGTTCTTCAAATCCTAAGAGAAGCCATGAAGTGCTTCCCATCAGTGAAAAAGTGATAATTCTCCACTTATTGTGCATAATTTACCAATTAAACTTTATAACAGGTATGTATAGTACTTATATATATATATGGGGTTTGCTACTACCCACAGTTTCATTATCCACAGCAGGTCCTTGGAATGTATCCCCTGTGGATATGGGTGTCTTACTGTATACAAAAGGCACAATATTATTTTTAACACACCGGCTGTCTCCCGCTGAGGTAGGGTGACCCTAAAAAGAGGAAACACTTTCACTATCACTGTCTTACCAAAGGTATGCTGATATTCTGGTCAGAATAGCATATATTAAAAATGCACAACAATCTTCTGTCAAAAAATATAACTCACCTTCATCTCTGTTTTCATTGGCACATTAATATTGACCCTGAGTTTCTTATTTTTGTATCCAAGGAAAAGGTTGACTCTGGAATCCAGTGAGAGGTCTTCCTCATCATCTGATATGAGCAACTTACACTTGAGAAGGATCTGCACTACCTGAAGCAATATTTCTTGAGTTATGCCAGTCATTTCCTGTCAAGAAAAAAAAAATAGGATATGAAGCAAACATTACTGAAAACAAGGAACATATTGGACATACATACAATGAATGTTATGAAACAGTGGTGAATAAAACACTGATATCTAAATCAGTTAAAATGTTGCAAAATGGGTCATTCTTAAACTTATTTGCAACCCAAACATTAAAATCAGGGTTATTTTAACTACAAGATTAACAGCTTCTAGATAAACCAATATACCGCTGAAACTGACCATAATGAATTATTTTTATTACCTGGTCATTTCCCACCAAGCTATGGTGACCTAAAGGATGTACTTTTTAAGAGTAAACCCTCAATATAATTTGCTATTGAGGGGAGGAGGACCCTACATGTCTGTTAATCAGAATAATGTCAAAGTACCAGAGAAAGCAGTAGAGTACACTACTGTATACACAATTTACAGTTTTTTTAACACGTTGGCCATCTCCCACTGAGGCAGGGTGACCCAAAAAAGAAACACTTTCACCATGATTCACACAATCACTGTCTTCGCAGAGGTGCCCAGATATGACAGTTTAGATGTCACTTTACAGATATACTGCATTAAACGTTGAAAATAAAAGAAATAAAAGCACAATTTGCATAATGGCAAGAGATGTGGGATTAAAAGAGAATTAACACAAAGTGGGAGTTGTCATAGTTGCTTTTTGCAGATGAGACAGTGCTCGTGGGAGATTCTGATGAGAAGTTGCAGAGATTGGAGAGCGAGTTTGGAAGGGTACGTAAAAGGAAATTAAAAACGAACATAGGAAAGCACAAGGTGATGAGGACAAAAACTTTACATAGTGAAAGATTGGATATTAGAGTGGAGGGAGTGAGTATGGAGGAAACATGGGAAAAGTTGAGAGTACGTTTTCATTCCCACAGGCACACAACCGTCAACTCATAATAACCAGTTATAACCCTGAAATACCTGATTTTGTTAGTAAATGTAGGAGAGGCTGTTTATATTCCTAGAAATGATGGGCAGTATAATTCTGAACGGTTATGGACAACAGCATTAACAATAGTACAGTGGACCCTCGGGTAACAGCATTAATCCATTGCTTGCCTTTAACCGATTTTGCAGTTAGCCAAATTAATTTTCCCCATAAGAAATAAAAGAAATTCAATTAATCCATTTCAGACAGCCAAAAGTATTAACAAAAAATATTTTTTTTTTAAAGATTAAATATAGATACGCATACAGGAGGTTTTAGAGTGGGTAGGGGATATGTAGATCAAGTGTTTACATTGAAGCATATATGTGAGCAGTATTTAGATAAAGGTAGGGAAGTTTTTATTGCATTTATGGATTTAGAAAAGGAATATGACAGAGTGGATAGGGAAGCAATGTGGCAGATGTTGCAAGTATGTATATGGAATAGGTGGTAAGTTACTAAATGCGGTAAAGAATTTTTATGAGGACAGTTAGGCTCAGGTTAGGGTGTGTAGAAGAGAAGGAGACTACTTCCCGGTAAAAGTAGGTCTTAGACAGGGATGTGTAATGTCACCATGGTTGTTTATATTTATAGATGGGGTTGTAAAAGAAGTAAATGCTAGGGTGTTCGGGAGAGGGGTGGGAATAAATTATTTATTTATTATCACACCGGCCGATTCCCACCAAGGCAGGGTGGCCCGAAAAAGAAAAACTTTCACCATCATTCACTCCATCACTGTCTTGCCAGAAGGGTGCTTTACACTACAGTTTTTAAACTGCAACATTAACACCCCTCCTTCAGAGTGCAGGCACTGTACTTCCCATCTCCAGGACTCAAGTCCGGCCTGCCGGTTTCCCTGAATCCCTTCATAAATGTTACTTTGCTCACACTCCAACAGCACGTCAAGTATTAAAAACCATTTGTCTCCATTCACTCCTATCAAACACGCTCACGCATGCCTGCTGGAAGTCCAAGCCCCTCGCACACAAAACCTCCTTTACCCCCTCCCTCCAACCCTTCCTAGGCCGACCCCTACCCCGCCTTCCTTCCACTACAGACTGATACACTCTTGAAGTCATTCTGTTTCGCTCCATTCTCTCTACATGTCCGAACCACCTCAACAACCCTTCCTCAGCCCTCTGGACAACAGTTTTGGTAATCCCGCACCTCCTCCTAACTTCCAAACTACGAATTCTCTGCATTATATTCACACCACACATTGCCCTCAGACATGACATCTCCACTGCCTCCAGCCTTCTCCTCGCTGCAACATTCATCACCCACGCTTCACACCCATATAAGAGCGTTGGTAAAACTATACTCTCATACATTCCCCTCTTTGCCTCCAAGGACAAAGTTCTTTGTCTCCACAGACTCCTAAGTGCACCACTGACTCTTTTTCCCTCATCAATTCTATGATTCACCTCATCTTTCATAGACCCATCCGCTGACACGTCCACTCCCAAATATCTGAATACGTTCACCTCCTCCATACTCTCTCCCTCCAATCTGATATTCAATCTTTCATCACCTAATCTTTTTGTTATCCTCATAACCTTACTCTTTCCTGTATTCACCTTTAATTTTCTTCTTTTGCACACCCTACCAAATTCATCCACCAATCTCTGCAACTTCTCTTCAGAATCTCCCAAGAGCACAGTGTCATCAGCAAAGAGCAGCTGTGACAACTCCCACTTTGTGTGTGATTCTTTATCTTTTAACTCCACGCCTCTTGCCAAGACCCTCGCATTTACTTCTCTTACAACCCCATCTATAAATATATTAAACAACCACGGTGACATCACACATCCTTGTCTAAGGCCTACTTTTACTGGGAAAAAATTTCCCTCTTTCCTACATACTCTAACTTGAGCCTCACTATCCTCGTAAAAACTCTTCACTGCTTTCAGTAACCTACCTCCTACACCATACACTTGCAACATCTGCCACATTGCCCCCCTATCCACCCTGTCATACGCCTTTTCCAAATCCATAAATGCCACAAAGACCTCTTTAGCCTTATCTAAATACTGTTCACTTATATGTTTCACTGTAAACACCTGGTCCACACACCCCCTACCTTTCCTAAAGCCTCCTTGTTCATCTGCTATCCTATTCTCCGTCTTACTCTTAATTCTTTCAATTATAACTCTACCATACACTTTACCAGGTACACTCAACAGACTTATCCCCCTATAATTTTTGCACTCTCTTTTATCCCCTTTGCCTTTATACAAAGGAACTATGCATGCTCTCTGCCAATCCCTAGGTACCTTACCCTCTTCCATACATTTATTAAATAATTGCACCAACCACTCCAAAACTATATCCCCACCTGCTTTTAACATTTCTATCTTTATCCCATCAATCCCGGCTGCCTTACCCCCTTTCATTTTACCTACTGCCTCACGAACTTCCCCCACACTCACAACTGGCTCTTCCTCACTCCTACAAGATGTTATTCCTCCTTGCCCTATACACGAAATCACAGCTTCCCTATCTTCATCAACATTTAACAATTCCTCAAAATATTCCTTCCATCTTCCCAATACCTCTAACTCTCCATTTAATAACTCTCCTCTCCTATTTTTAACTGACAAATCCATTTGTTCTCTAGGCTTTCTTAACTTGTTAATCTCACTCCAAAACTAAATACAAATTATGGGGAACTAAATACAAAATGGGAAGTGACACAGTTACTTTTTGCTGATGATACTGTGCTTATGGGAGATTCTAAAGAAAAATTCCAAAGGTTAGTGGACGAATTTGGGAGTGTGTGTTAAGGTAGAAAGTTGAAAGTGAACGTAGAAAAGAGTAAGGTGATGATAGCATCAAATGATTTAGATAAAGAAAAATTAGATATCAAATTGAGGAGGAGTAGTATGGAAGAAGTGAATGTTTTCAGATATTTGGGAGTTGACATATCAGCGGATGGATTTATGAAGGATGAGGTTAATCATAGAAATGATGAGGGAAAAAAGGTGAGTGGTGCATTGAGGTATATGTGGAGGCAAAAAATATTATCTATGGAGGCAAAGAAGGGAATGTATGAAAGTATAGTAGTACCAACACTCTTATATGGGTGTGAAGCTTGGGTTACATGTAAATGCTGCAGCAAGGAGGTGGTTGGAGGCAGTGGAGATGTCCTGTCTAAAAGCAATGTATGGTGTAAATATTATGCAGAAAATTCAGAGTGTGGAAATTAGGAGAAGGTGTGGAGTTAATAAAAGTATTAGTCAGAGGGCTGAAGAGGGTTTGTTGAGGTGGTTTGGTCATTTAGAGAGAATAGATCAAAGTAGAACGACATGGAGAGCGTATAAATCTGTAGGGGAAGGAAGGTGGTGTAGGGGTTGTCCTCGAAAAGGTTGGAGGGAGGGGGTAAAGGAGGTGTTGTGGGCAAGGGGTTTGGACTTCCAGCAAGCATGCGCGAGCGTGTTAGACAGGAGTGAATGGAGACAAATGGTATTTGGGACCTGACGAGCTGTTGGAGTGTGAGCAGGGTAATATTTAGTGAAGGGATTCAGGGAAACCGGTAATTTTATATAACCGGACTTGAATCCTGGAAATGGAAAGTACAATGCCTGCACTCTAAAGGAGGGGTTTGGGATATTGGCAGTTTGGAGGGATATATTGTGTATTTCTATACGTATATACTTCTAAACCGTTGTATTCTGGGCACCTCTGCAAAAAACAGTGATTATGTGTGAGGTGAAAGTGTTGAATGATGATGAAAGTATTTTCTTTTTGGGGATTTTCTTTCTTTTTGGGTCACCCTGCCTCGGTGGGAGACGGCCGATTTGTTGAGGGGGAAAAAAAAAAAAAGAAACAGAAAACAATGACAAATAATTTTTTTTTTTATTATCACACTGGCCGATTCCCACCAAGGCAGGGTGGCCCTAAAAAGAAAAACTTTCACCATCATTCACTCCATCACTGTCTTGCCAGAAGGGTGCTTTACACTACAGTTTTTAAACTGCAACATTAACACCCCTCCTTCAGAGTGCAGGCACTGTACTTCCCATCTCCAGGACTCAACTCCGGCCTGCCGGTTTCCCTGAACCCCTTCATAAATGTTACTTTGCTCACACTCCAACAGCACGTCAAGTATTAAAAACCATTTGTCTCCATTCACTCCTATCAAACGCGCTCACGCATGCCTGCTGGAAGTCCAAGCCCCTCACACACAAAACCTCCTTTACCCCCTCCCTCCAACCTTTCCTAGGCCGACCCCTACCCCGCCTTCCTTCCACTACAGACTGATACACTCTTGAAGTCATTCTGTTTCGCTCCATTCTCTCTACATGTCCGAACCACCTCAGCAACCCTTCCTCAGCCATCTGGACAACAGTTTTGGTAATCCCGCACCTCCTCCTAACTTCCAAACTACGAATTCTCTGCATTATATTCACACCACACATTGTCCTCAGACATGACATCTCCACTGCCTCCAGCCTTCTCCTCGCTGCAACATTCATCACCCATGCGTCACAAATAAATATAAAGCACTAATAGAATGGATAAATGAACATTTAACATCACATTTAACCTTCACTGACTCTTGTTGGTGTATGGAAGACAGGTAGGAGGTGAGCTTATTTTGCTTCAATATGATGCTAACATCATCTCTCTGGCTTATTTATCTATCACAGTTCATCTAATATGACATAATAAACAATATTAATAACATAGAAACATGATATATACTCTAGAATGAATAAAATATGTCATAATAAATGAGAGAAGTGGTGGAAGTGTTGTTGTTGGGTTTATAAGGGCTACTGAGAGAAGCCGTACATATTAGTGGTGGTGGAGGTGGCAGCAGAACCCACCAACACCATCACACTTAATGTATGTAATTTATAAATAAGAAATATTCACATTTTAATTTATAAATTAGTTAGTTTATTCAGGTACGTATACACAAATACAGTTACGTACATAGATTATCATACATAGCAGCATATGTGTAAAGTACCTAGGATAACCCAAAAAAGTCAGAGTGACTTATTTTCATTAGGGTCCTTTTACATTTACACTTATATTTGCTTTTATACTTACACTTTTATATTTACACTTACCTTGGAGGAGATGTTAGTTTACTTAGCTAGTTTGATGGAGGAGATGCTGGCAGAGGTTTAGGGTGGTGGAAGATAGCAGGCCAGCATATGTTCATTGGCCCTATAAACATCCAACAACATTGGAGAGTTACTTTCATGTCGTTTTTCTATCGCTTACTCACTTAACTTACTTGCTACACTGTTAATTCTACACTATCACTGGCTGGCACTATAGCCTTTATCGATACCTGCTGCTTTAATATCGTACATATCAAGAATCACTGAATCACAGCAGAAGGCACATTCTCCTCTCTCTTCCTCTTCCACTTCGGTACTTTGCTACGAGTTTTATCTTTAATTCTATTACGTTTCTTTCCTTCTTTACCACAGGGCTGGCACTATAAGCTTTCTCTGGGCCCATGGTGGCTTATTTAGAAGTTACAAGCACTAAAAACAATGGAATAATACAAAATATATCGCATGTACATGTGGAATCATCCTCCCTGGCCTGTAAACAATGGCACACTGGCTGTACATGGGTTGCGCGGACACGTTCGGGACGAATGCCCTTAACCGAGTTCTTGGGTGTCAGCCGAGCCAATATTCTGACGTAAAAACGTGCTGCTATCTGATTTTGGCATTAGCCAATGCCGCCATTACCCAAGGGTCCACTGTAGCTAGTAACTTATGACACCAAGCACATTCTTCCACTAATGTCACCTAATACCGACTGTTAGTAAATATTCTGTAAGTTATGTTAGTCGACACCCTACAAGTCATATTTTTTCTTTTACAGTACCTCAACAGTGGTCTCCCACCAATTAAGGGTGAACCAAAACATTAAAACACATTAACCATCATTCATTTAACCCTTTGACTGTTTCGGTCATATATATACGTCTTACGAGGTACCGTGTTTGACGTATATACACCTACCATCCGACTTATGACCTGCTCGACTTACGACCACTCGACTTACAACCGTGTTTTTTATGCCAAATTTCTGGGAAATAAACAACTATTTTTGTTGTACACAGTGTTTATCCTAAACCTTACAGTATAAAATACAGTACTTACAGTATAAAAAGTAAAGTAAAACATGAAATACCAAAATAAAACAATAAAATAAAGTCATTACAAAAATGTTTTGTTGATATTCAGTAGTAAAGTTCGACTTATGACTGGTTTCTCAGAACCGAACTCGGTCGTAAGTCAGATGGTAGGTGTACTCATAAATTCTAGTGGCTTCAAATCAAGCAGGAGAAAGCTGATAGGCCCACATGTGAGAGAATGGGTCTGTGTGGTCAGTGTGCACCATATAAAAAAAATCCTGGATCACACAGTGCATAATGAGAAAAAAAAACTGCAATAGTTTTTTTTAATTAAAATGCTGACTTTGTGGTCTATTTTCGTATAGTATTTATGGTTGTACTCTCATTTTCTTGGTCTCATTTGATAGAATGGAAAACATATTATAGAAGTAGAGGTGATTTTGAATGGTTTTACTATAAAAAGAACCTGGAAATGGAGCTCAAAATAGGGGAACTGTTTGATTTTTGCCGATGTTCAAAAGTAAACAAATGATGTCATTGTCCAATAAATGTCCAACTAGCCATTCTAATATGCAGTCATGAATAAGTTGACATTATTTGTACAATTACAGTATTGCAGTAGTCTGCATAACAGAATCTTCTATTTTGTTTGAAAAAAAAAATTCAAAATAGAAAGCAAGAGTAATATCAGAGGGGCCTGGAGATGTGACTGATGAACAAAGAAAATGTTATTTTAGAGCCAGGAATGTCTGCACTGTTCATTTTGGACCTTATTTTGAAATTGTCATTTTTTAATTTTCATGAAATTGGCCAAATTGCAAATTTCTGACCACGTTATTGTGTAGTTGAAATCAGTTAATGGGCAATTTCTTGTACTCAGTCAATAGAAAAAGTGGAGTTCTAAAGAAACAGCTATGAGTTTGGTCGACTGGAACAATGGAATTAGCCGAAAATAGGGCTCAAAATAGGCGAAATCGCCCATTTGTAAATAACGCCGAGGTCGATAACTTCGCGAGAGAGTAATTTCGTCAGTTTTTCATCAAATTTCGTTTTTTTGGTGTCATTACATTCGGGAAAAGATTCTCTATCATTTCATAAGTCTTTTTTTTTTTTGAAATTTTGCAACACCAGGAGACACCTCAGGATTGGGGGTTGTGACAGTCAAGGGGTTAATCATGCACTGTGTACTGATATTAATTGGCTGCATTCCAATATTTACGAGTGCTAGGTAGTAATTATTTACCACTTGCTGTCATGTGGATGCTCAATGTTTTACTTTTTACCCACCAAGTAACTTTGCTGGACCTACTAACATCTAGCTAGCTTCATGCTAGCATATTTATCTTATTTTAGTAAGAGGGCTTCTAGCTAATTAACCCTTTCACTGTTGGTGCTATAGTGCTACGGCTTGCAAGCCAGTGTTGGTGCTTTAGTATTACGCCAAAATTCTAGCGGCTTCAAATCTAGCAGGAGAAAGCTGGTAGACCTATATGTGAAAGAATGGGTCTGAGTGGTCAGTGTGTGCAGTATAAAAAAATCCTGCAGCACGCATTGCATGAGAGGAAAAAACAACCTCCAACCATGTTTCTGGTTTACAATGCCGACTTTGAGGTGTATTTTTGTATAGTATTCATGGTTGTATTCTTGTTTTTTTGGTTTCATCTGATAGAATTTTAGATATATTACAGAAATAGAGATGATTTTGATTGGTTTCATGATAAAAAGTACCTTGAAAGTGAGCTCAAAGTAGCAAAAATTGTTTGATTTTTGCCAATGCTCAAGAGTAAACAAATGACGTCACCATCTAATACATGTCCAACTGACAAGGGTAATACGCAGTCACGAGTGGGTTGACATTATTTATACAATGATTACAGTAATGCAGTAGTCTGCATAACAGTAAATCTTCTATTTCTTGTGTGAATGAAGATTCAAAATGGAGACATGACTAATGAACTGAGAAAATGTTACTTCAGTGCCAGGATTGTCTGCATTGTTTATTCTGGACCCTATTTTGAAACTGGCATCTTTTGAAATTTGTGTGAAATTGGCCAAATTGCCAATTTCTGACCACTTTATTGGTAGTTGAAATCGTTAAGTGGGCAGTTTCTTGCACTCAATCAATAGAAAAAAATGGAGTTCTAGGAAAACAGCTATGTGTTTGGTCAAATGGAACACTGGAATTGGCTGAAAATAGGGCTCAAAGTGGGCGAAATTGTCAATGCACATATATTGCCAAGACTGGTAACTTCACGAGAGCGTAATTCCCTAAGTTTTCCATCAGATTTCGTACTTTTGGTGTCATTACCATCGGGAAAAGATTCTCTAGCATTTCACAAGAAAAATTTTTTTTTTTAAATTGTTCGACACCAAGAGCAAGTTTGTGAGCAGGGGGTCTCGACAACTGAAGGGTTATGAAACATTAGTTAGGTTAGGTTCTAGGCTACTGCTGTAAAGTAAAATAGTCTTTTTTTTCACTGTCAAATGAATATAAAAACAATAGAACTAGACCTAAAAAATGCATATACAGCACACACATTACTTACCTTAAAATATTTTAATTTTTTAGCTTATGTGAGTGGTGAATATATTCATTGTACAAAGTCTGAACAAATTAAGAATGGATATAATTGAAAAAACTGCTGCATTAGCGAACACTGAAAAGCGGGGCCTGCATGTATTATGGCGGATAGATTCTTTTTTACCATAATAGCTGGCTTGCTAGAAGAGAGTAGACATGACAATTAAAATTTGACCCTCTGAACTGTCACACCCCACCCATCCCTAGGAATGTAGGGTAAAGGCAAGTCAGAATTAAACTTTTGGTTCCAAGATCACATGAACAGGAGTCATTAACCACTACAAGAAAATGAAAATTGTACTAGACTAATGTTGGCAAAAGTGAACAAGTTTCCAGTTGTGATCATTAGAAAGATTATATGAAAAATTTAAGTCAACAGCTCAAGGCATTTCCAATAACAGTGAAGAGTGTACACACAACAGTAATACATACTGGGTAATTTGATAATTTTAAGTGAACAAATATTACCTATCATCAAGTGACCTGGGTTGAAAAGAATGATAGTAATTTTTCAGGTTTTCTTAAACAACTGTTATGCAGTTTTTTTTTTTTTCTTTTTTTTTTTTCTTTTTTTGTATTTATTGTATAGCAATCTTATTCACCCCAAGATCTAATGTCTCACTTAAATGTTTCATGGCCAAATATTTATAAAGAGGACATTTAAATTTGTCATATCCAACATGTATAAAATAATAACTTAGAGTACATGAGCAATGAAGCACATCACAAAATTTGACATGATGACCTACTTGTAAATGACCAACACTCCAGGAAACTGCATTGTTAAACTGAAGTAATACAGCCATTTGAAATGTTGATGCTTGTAGTGTGTATCTGTAAGATAATGCATCATTAAATTCAAGAACGGCTACTTAATGCTAAAATACATGTTATAAAAATACAAATAAAAAGCATGAATTGCATTAATATCACTAATGTTGGGTCATATAAAACATACAACTTGATACAACACATCACAAGTCAATCTGACCTAACTAGCATGACCCAAAATATGCTTTTCTTTTATGGAATAAATTTATTTTGATAAATATTTGGAAAAATGGAAAGGCACTGTGGCAGTGTATGTACAAGAATGATAGCCTAAAATTTCCCAACTTTAACAAGGTTTATCCACACAATTTGTAATATTCATGTATTTTGAGACCTAAGAAAATACATATTAATACAAAATTTTGTTGGTGTCCATTTGCAGGAGATCATGTAAACACTGACTTGACTGTGCTGCTGCCTGCCTACTGCAAGCACCTAAAAAGGTCAATATTTTGAGACCACTTTATAGTAAATCCTTGTTTTACAATGACTCGCATAGCAAAAATTTGCTTTTGTGACCTTCTCAACACATACATACATATGCAACATTCACACTGAACAAAAATGCAAGTAGTGGAAGGAAAAGTAGTTCATTCAGTTTGCCTTGCACTCTGATTTATTAGGCATCTTGTGAAAGATTTTACTTAATTTTTTGAGGAAAAAGCTTATAACCCATTAATCATGGTCAATAAAAAAAATCTATAAAGCTTAACATATTGAAAGTTAAACTGCAACAAGTCCCTCTAATTATTATAGATTAATGTTACCAATGCTTACACATTTCAATATAAGCAATAAAATTGGCAACATCTACTTTTGTGGTAATTTTTAGCTGTACGGAAGCATAACCCTTAATAGCAACATTACACCTATGAGAAAAATTGTACATTACTTAATTTTGTTTAACCTCTGAGGGTCCAAACCATAGATCTGTCAAGCTCGGCTCACTCAGATAAGCTGTAAGCAGTAAATTTGGGCCTAGATATGAGAGGATGTATGTATGTGGTAAGTGCACACCATACAAAAATCCTGCAGCACACAGTGCATGAGAAAAAAAAATGTAACCGTGTTTTTGGATAAAAACAGACTTTGCGGTGTATTTTATAAAATTTTTACAACTGTAGTCATGATTTCTTGTCTCAGTTGATAGACTGGAAGATACATTACAGAAACAAAGATGATTTTGATTGGTTTTAGTACTGAAAATAGCTTGAAATTGAGCTCAAAGTCGTGGAAATGTTCAATTTTTTCTGATGTTCAAGAGTAAACAAATGACGTCGCACATCCAATACACGTCAACTGATGGGTCTAATATACGTTCACGAATGCGCTGATATTTATACAATTATGTATTACAATACTACATAACAGTAGACCTATTTTTTGGTGAATAAAAATTCTTTATGTAAATTACAAATCAAAATGGAATCCATGTGTAAAGCCTGGAAACATAACTAATAAACAGGAAATGTTATTTTCATGCCAGGAATGTCTGCATTGTTTATTCTAGACCCTATTTTGAAATTGGAATATTTTGAACTTCGTGTGAAACTGGCCAAATTACTAATTTCTGATCACTTTATTGGGTAGTTGAAACACAGTGGTACCTCAGTATACATCTGCTCTGGAGTAAATCCAACTTGGTATATGTCCTGTTTGGATGCGAAAATTTTTGCTTGGTATACGGCCTTTGTTTGGAATACAACTTGCGTGCTAGAACTCGTATCAAAATCAAAATCTTTATTTCTCTGTTAAGCTTACAATGGGTGTCCCACATTTTTTTTTTTTAACAAGTCAGCTATCTCCTACCTAGGCAGGGTGACCCAAAAAGAAAGAAAATCCCCAAAAAGAAAATACCTTCATCATTCAACACTTTCACCTCACTCATACATAATCACTGTCTTTGCAGAGGCACTCAGATGCAACAGTTTACAAGTCCCTCCAAACTGTCAATATCCCCGACCCCTCCTTTAACCATTTCAGGGTCCAGTCCAAACCAAAAAATAGAAGATTTACTGTTATGCAATATTGTAATAATTTTATAAATATCATTACCACATTTGTGAATGTATATCAGACCCACCAGCTGGCACGTATTAGACGTGTGAGGTCGTTTGTTTACTCTTGAACATCGACAAAAATTTAACATTTCCGCTATTTTGAGCTCAGTTTCAAGCCATTTCCAGTACTAAATCCAATCAAAATCATCTCAACTTCTGTAACATATCTTCCATTCTATCAAATGAGACCAAGAAATCGCAAATACAATTATAAAAAACATACGAAAAAACACTGCAAAGTCGCTGTTTTAATCGAAAATCACAGTGTCAGTTTTTTTCTCTCATTATACACTGTGTGCTGCAGGATTTGTTTTCTGTGGTGCACATATACCACATAGATGTATTCTCTCATATCTAGGCCCAAATTTACCACTCACAGCTTATCAGAGCGAGCCGAGCTCATGGCGTAGATCTACGGTTTGGACCCTAATGTAAAGCCGTAGATCTACAGGATGGACTCTGAAAGGGTTAAAGTGCAGGCATTGTATTTTCCATTTCCAGGACTCATGTCTGGCTAAATCTATAATAACCGGTTTCCCTGAATCCCTTCACTAATTATTACTCTGCTCACACTTAAACAGCTTGTCAAGTCTCAAAAACCATTGTCTTCATTTACTCCTATCTAACATGCTCTCACACACTTTCCTAGGCATTTCGAACAGACTAATACTAATTCTTAGGAATTATTAGGAATTTTAGGTTAACAGCCATTTGGGTGCCTGCTAGCATCAGTATGCCTATTGCTACCATTCAGTGAACAACTTGCACTGTAGCTCTATCAACTTCCAAGCAATTTTTTTTTTTTTGTGTATAAATTTTTAGTAAATTTATTAACCATGAGTTCTAAATAACGAAGAAAATGGTTAGAATCACCATGGAGGTGAAATTTTTTTTTTTTTTGAAAAGTATGAAGGTAGCATGCATATCCGGGACTTGTTATTAAATCTGCTAACATTATGAAGGGGGTGAAATCCATTACCAAACAAAGATCAGGGACATTACAGCATGTTGAAAAATTGCTTTTGATCTGGATAACAGAAAAACAGTGTGCCTGTGATAGCGTATCAGAGGCAATGATTTGCGAAAAGACAAAACTGATGCATGCCAATCTTTTGAAAAAACAAGGCAGGAATGAGCCAAGAAAGTGAAGTGTTTAAAGCCATCCATGGCTGGTTTGATAATTTTAAGAAGAGGACTGGCATTCAGTGTTGTGAGACATAGAGAGGGAGCCAGTGTCGATAAAGATGCCACCAATGATTTTGTTACAGAGTTCGGGGAATTTGTGGAGGCTGAGGGTTTTGTTCCTAACAAGTTTTTAATGTGACGAAACAGGCCTGTTTTTGAAGAAAATGCCTAACAGGACCTATATTACACAAAAGAAGGCCTTACTAGGAGACAAACCAATGAAGGATAGGTTAACACTCTTGTTCTGTGTCAATGCAAGTGGGGATTGCAAACTGAAGCCTTTACCGATCTACCACTCTGAAAACCCGAGGACCTTTAAAAAAGATAACGTGCAGAAAACTCAGTTACCTGTGACGTGGAGGTCAAACAGCAAGGCTTGGGTAACCAGAGAATATTTCAGTGAATGGTTTAATGTTGTGTTTGGGCCAAGTGTAAAAAGTTATTTAGAGGAGAAAAACCTGCCTCTGAAGGCCCTCCTCATAATGGACAATGCTCCAGCTCACCCTCCAAGCTTGCAGGACTATGTGCTGCTGGAGTTTGACTTCATCACTGTTAAGTTTCTTCCCCCTAACACGACTCCTCTCGTTCAGCCCATGGATCAGCAGGTCATCAGTAATTTCAAGAAACTACACTATTTCAGAATTGCTCTGAAGTGAACTCTGACACAGAGTTAACCCTGAGAAAGTTTTGGAAAGATCACTTTACTATCGCCCATTGACAAAGCCTGGCAGGAAGTTTCATAGAGAACAATGAACTCGGCTTGGAGGAATTTTTGGCCAGAAGCAGTGACTGAAAGGGACTTCGAGGCTGTGTCTATAGTGGAGGATATTGTGTCTCTGGGCAGGTCCATAGGTCTGGATGTGAGTGAAAATACCATATATTACTGGTCATGAGACAAAACTTCAACTAAGTAAATATGCCTCCATAATATGAGTGCTGGCTATTCCCCCAAAATATGCAACAAAATGCTTTTGGAAATATAAATTATTTTATTCATGTAAACAATTTTATTTAAAAAATATTAATGGTATATTTTCCGTTACATTTTCAATGATAGAAATCAGAATAAGGAGCAGAGGGTAATGGGGAGGGACAGGCAGCTGTAAACACTGCCAGTACCCCTTATTCATCCTTTTTTATTTTGCAAAACACAAGTTAATCAACTAAACTGATGCACAATGCATATTTAGTACATTTCCAGGTATCTCTTACTCTTTTACCCTTGATGATGCAAATAAAGGGAAGCAGAGGACATATAAATAGTGGTGGTGGTACCTCAGACTGGTGCAAGACCTGTCAACTGCAAATCACAAAAAATTTAACAGCCATACTGATGCAAAATGTATATACCCTAGGTATTCACATTATCTTTAGTTTCCTCTTATTATGCAAATAGAAGGAAGCAAAGAATACATAAATTTGTATACAGTGGTACCTTGACTTACGAGTGACTCGAGAGCCAAAATCCAAGTTACGAGTGAGCTTCAGATACACTGCCACTAGTTGGCGGCGTATCTGAAGTCAAAACTAACTCTACTCAGAGGAATGTCAGGTACTTTGTCCCATCCCACATGTTCTTCGAAGATATAACTGGAAGGATAATACTCCCACACTAATCCCAGATTGTAGTGAGGCACCTCGTCCCTTGTTTGGTTCTCATATAAATCCGGGAAAGAGGTAACCTCCATTTCAACACTCAGTCTTTCCAGAAACATTAAGATGGGTGGAGTACTGATAATGATGGGTCGAGTAGTGATGGTGGTGGGTGGAATAGTGATGGTGGTGGGTGGGGCAGTGAAGGTGGTGGGTGGAGTAGTGAGGGTGGTGGATGGAGCAGTGATAATAGTGGATGTAGTAGTGATGGTGGTGGGAGGAGTATACAATATTTCTTATATAAAAGTACAGTAGGGCCCCACTTTTCGGCATTTCGCCTAAGGCGTTCCGCTAATATGGCGATCTCAAATTCTGACCAAAACTTTCTATACGGCAAGTGGCCTTTCAAATATGGCACTGGCCACCCGGTTTGTTTACATTCTCCATGAGCACATCTCTCCATTATGTAATAATAATCACTCTTGGGCACATTAACCCTTTCAGGGTCCAGAGGCCAAATTTCAAAGTGTGCACCAGGGTCCAAGAATTTAAAAAAAAAAAAAAAAATTATTTTTTCTTATGAAATGGTAGAGAATCTTTTTCTGAAGGTAATAAAACAAAAGTACGAAATCTGATGGAAAACTGACAAAATTATGCTCTTGCAAATTTTGATGTGTCAACGATATTTACGAATCGGCGATTTTGCCGACTTTGACTCCCATTTTAGGCCAATTACATTATTCCAGTCTACCAAATTCTTAGATATTTCACAAGTATTACTTCTATTCTATCGATTAAGCGCAAGAAATAGCCCAGTCAACTGTTTCAACTACAAAATAAAGTGATCGGAAATTGGTAATTTGGCCAATTTAACACAAACTTCAAAATATATTCCAATTTCAAAATATGGTCCAGAATAAACAATGCAGGCATTCCTGGCACTAAACTAATATTTCCTCTGTTCATTAGTTATGTTTTTAGGCTTTACAAATGAATTCCATTTTTATTTTTTATTCACATAATGAATCTTTATTCAAACCAAAAAATAGAAGATTTACTGTTATGCAATATTGTAATAATTGTATAAATATCATCACCACATTTGTGAATGTATATTAGACCTGCCAGCTGGCATGTATTAGACGTGTAAAGTCGTTTGTTTACTCTTGAACATCGGCAAAAATTTAACATTTCTGCTTCTTTGAGCTCAGTTTCAAGCCATTTCTAGTACTAAAACCAATGAAAATCATCTCTATTTCTGTAGTATATCTTCCATTCTATCAAATGAGACCAAGAAATCGCAAATACAGCTATAAAAAAACATACGAAAAAACACTGCAAAATCACTGTTTTAATCGAAAATCACGGTCTCGGTTTTTTTTCTCTCATTATACACCGTGTGCTGCAGGATTTGTTTTATGATGCACGCATACCACACAGATGTATTCTCTCATATCTAGGCCCAAATTTACCACTCACAGCTTATCAGAGTGAGCTGAGCTCATGGCGTAGATCTACGGTTTGGACCCTCAACGTAAAGCCGTAGATCTACGGCACGGACCCTGAAAAGGTTAAATGTCTAATTTTACGTCAATATAGACATTTTCATTAATCCATCTATGATATTTTCTTCAAAATTATATACGAAACACATTACATAGCATATAAACATGCTGTTTATATGCTATGGAGGTGTTGCCGGATGGAGGGAAAACATTACGTAATACTAATAATAATCACTCTTGGGCACATTAAATGTCTTATTTTACATTAATAGAGATATTTTCATCAATCTATTATAATTTCTTCAAAATTATATAAGAAACATGTTACATAACATATAAACATTTTGTTTATACAGTGGACCCCCGACTTTCGATGGCATCGACATTAGATAAATCCGACATTCGATGCATTTTAATGCAAAAATTTCGCCTCGACATTCGATTGAAAACCCACTATTCGATACGATTCGTACAAGACGTGTCCACGTGTGGCCTGAACTGCCCCGTGTGTGCCAGTGTTTACAAGCCAGCCAGTGTGCACGCATCTAAGGATACATTCGGTACATTCCATATTATCACTGTTTTTGGTGATTGTTTCTGCAAAATAAGTAACCATGGGCCCCAAGAAAGCTTCTAGTGCCAACCCTTCAAGAAAAAAGGTGCTAATGACTATTGAAATGAAGAAAGAGATAATTGCAAAGTACGAAAGTGGAGTGCGTGTGTCGGAGCTGGCCAGGTTGTGTGTGTGTGTGTGTGTGATTATGTGTGTGTGTGTGTGTATGAATTTGTGTGTGTGTGTGTGTGTGTGTGTGTGTGTGTGTGTGTGTGTGTGTGTGTGTGTGTGTGTGTGTGTGTGTGTGTGTGTGTGTGTGTGTGTGTGTGTGTGTGTGTGTGTGTGTGTGTGTGTGTGTGTGTGTGTGTGTGAGAGAGAGAGAGAGAGAGAGAGAGAGAGAGAGAGAGAGAGAGAGAGAGAGAGAGACTCAGCAATCAACATTTGCACCAATAACTCACTACAGTTGTGACCGGGTGTGGAAGTGTGAATTGCTCATTACTCTAAAATTTGTTCATGATTGCAGCCATGTATACACGTAAGTAACCATTCTTACAGTATTCATTACCTTTGTAACTTGTGAGTTCATTACCTTTGTAACTTGTGAGTTCATTACCTTTGTAACTTGTGAGTTCATTACCTTTGTAACTTGTGAGTTCATTACCTTGTACCTAGTTCAGCCATCAAAACTTTGGAGCCCGGTCCCTGGACCCATCGTGTACCTCTGTAATCTGTAAATACCTTTGTAACTTGTCATGATTGTGACTAGACCTACCTGGAGTTCATTACCATTGTAAATTGTGAGTTCATTACCTTTGTAAATTGTGAATTCATTACCTCTGTAACTTGCTCAGCTATCAAAACTTTGAGGCCCAGTCCCTGGACCCATTATGTACCTCTGTAATCTTTTGACTACCGCCCACTGGATGGGTATGGGGTGCATAATAAACATATTAAACTAAACTACTATAGTGAGCAGGACAAATATGTTGTGCGACAGAAGTCCAGTGACTCTCAAGCTGGTCCTAGTGGCATTAAAAGAAGAGAAGTAACCCCGGAAAAAGACTTAATACCTCAAGTCCTAATGGAAGGGGATTCCCCTTCTAAACACTAACACCATCCACACACTCCCCTCCTCCCATCCCATCAATCATCACCAGATCTTCATTAAAGGTAAGTGTCAATTATTCTATTATTATTAATCTATTGTTATTGTAATTATTCTATTGCATTAAACAATATTTCATGTGGTAAAAATTTTTTTTTTCATACTTTTGGGTGTCTTGCACAGATTAATTTGATTTCCATTATTTCTTATGGGGAAAATTAATTCGACTTTTGATATCTTCGAGATTCGATGAGCTCTTAGGAACGGATTAATATCGAATGTCGGGGGTCCACTATGGAGGTGTGGTAGCCGGGCGGAGGGAAAACATTATGTCATTCTCCTTAATACATAACACTTTTGTTTACAATTCTCGGCACAAATTACTCATTACTTCTCCCTTTGTTTATGATGCATCTAAAGGTAGCTGTTAGAAACGATTAAACTTGGTGAACATGGTATGTCAATAGTAATAATATGGCTCTGGGCCACATTAAATATTGTGTAGCTATGTAGGTAGGTGTAGGTATGTAGCCCAGGCAGACTACATACCTACATTATTATTTTAACTGATAATTATACAAATGTGTACCTGTACCTAAGTAAACTTACATACCATGCTGGCATGCAGATACACATTAAAATCTTTAAGATGCCATATTAATAATGATAATAGCAATAACAATCACTCTAAGGAGGATTAAATATCGTATAAAACGTTAATATAATTTTGCTTAATCCATCTAAATAAACCCCACAGTAGAATAAATTAACATATGTATGAGATGTGGTAGCCAGGTGACTTGTAAGACTTGTGGTAGCCAGGCAACCTGTAGGACTTGTGGTAGCCAGGCAACCTGTAGGACTTGTGGTAGCCAGGCAACCTGTAGGACTTGTGGTAGCCAGGCAACCTGTAGGACTTGTGGTAGCCAGGCAACCTGTAGGACTTGTGGTAGCCAGGCAACCTGTAGGACTTGTGGTAGCCAGGCAACCTGTAGGACTTGTGGTAGCCAGGCAACCTGTAGGACTTGTGGTAGCCAGGCAACCTGTAGGACTTGTGGTAGCCAGGCAACCTGTAGGACTTGTGGTAGCCAGGCAACCTGTAGGACTTGTGGTAGCCAGGCAACCTGTAGGACTTGTGGTAGCCAGGCAACCTGTAGGACTTGTGGTAGCCAGGCAACCTGTAGGACTTGTGGTAGCCAGGCAACCTGTAGGACTTGTGGTAGCCAGGCAACCTGTAGGACTTGTGGTAGCCAGGCAACCTGTAGGACTTGTGGTAGCCAGGCAACCTGTAGGACTTGTGGTAGCCAGGCAACCTGTAGGACTTGTGGTAGCCAGGCAACCTGTAGGACTTGTGGTAGCCAGGCAACCTGTAGGACTTGTGGTAGCCAGGCAACCTGTAGGACTTGTGGTAGCCAGGCAACCTGTAGGACTTGTGGTAGCCAGGCAACCTGTAGGACTTGTGGTAGCCAGGCAACCTGTAGGACTTGTGGTAGCCAGGCAACCTGTAGGACTTGTGGTAGCCAGGCAACCTGTAGGACTTGTGGTAGCCAGGCAACCTGTAGGACTTGTGGTAGCCAGGCAACCTGTAGGACTTGTGGTAGCCAGGCAACCTGTAGGACTTGTGGTAGCCAGGCAACCTGTAGGACTTGTGGTAGCCAGGCAACCTGTAGGACTTGTGGTAGCCAGGCAACCTGTAGGACTTGTGGTAGCCAGGCAACCTGTAGGACTTGTGGTAGCCAGGCAACCTGTAGGACTTGTGGTAGCCAGGCAACCTGTAGGACTTGTGGTAGCCAGGCAACCTGTAGGACTTGTGGTAGCCAGGCAACCTGTAGGACTTGTGGTAGCCAGGCAACCTGTAGGACTTGTGGTAGCCAGGCAACCTGTAGGACTTGTGGTAGCCAGGCAACCTGTAGGACTTGTGGTAGCCAGGCAACCTGTAGGACTTGTGGTAGCCAGGCAACCTGTAGGACTTGTGGTAGCCAGGCAACCTGTAGGACTTGTGGTAGCCAGGCAACCTGTAGGACTTGTGGTAGCCAGGCAACCTGTAGGACTTGTGGTAGCCAGGCAACCTGTAGGACTTGTGGTAGCCAGGCAACCTGTAGGACTTGTGGTAGCCAGGCAACCTGTAGGACTTGTGGTAGCCAGGCAACCTGTAGGACTTGTGGTAGCCAGGCAACCTGTAGGACTTGTGGTAGCCAGGCAACCTGTAGGACTTGTGGTAGCCAGGCAACCTGTAGGACTTGTGGTAGCCAGGCAACCTGTAGGACTTGTGGTAGCCAGGCAACCTGTAGGACTTGTGGTAGCCAGGCAACCTGTAGGACTTGTGGTAGCCAGGCAACCTGTAGGACTTGTGGTAGCCAGGCAACCTGTAGGACTTGTGGTAGCCAGGCAACCTGTAGGACTTGTGGTAGCCAGGCAACCTGTAGGACTTGTGGTAGCCAGGCAACCTGTAGGACTTGTGGTAGCCAGGCAACCTGTAGGACTTGTGGTAGCCAGGCAACCTGTAGGACTTGTGGTAGCCAGGCAACCTGTAGGACTTGTGGTAGCCAGGCAACCTGTAGGACTTGTGGTAGCCAGGCAACCTGTAGGACTTGTGGTAGCCAGGCAACCTGTAGGACTTGTGGTAGCCAGGCAACCTGTAGGACTTGTGGTAGCCAGGCAACCTGTAGGACTTGTGGTAGCCAGGCAACCTGTAGGACTTGTGGTAGCCAGGCAACCTGTAGGACTTGTGGTAGCCAGGCAACCTGTAGGACTTGGGGTAGCCAGGCAACTTGTAGGACTTGTGATGAAAATCAGACGTGTTTATCTGGTTTGTTTACATTATGTGTGGGTGGGTGAGGTGGCGAGGGTTACTCTTCCTGGCTACCCATATTTCCCAACCTGATTTCATACAAATAAAACTCACCTCTCACCCTACATTAAGACTACAAATATTTTAAGGTAATTAATGAGTGTACTATATATGCATTTTATCACTCTAGGGAGCTTAATGTCGTTGTAGGTATAAGTGGCCAAGCAGGATGCCATACCTCCCACACGACTTTCTGCAAATAAATACTTTTCACCTCTCACCATACATTAAGACCATTAAGACTACAAATATTTTAAGGTAAGTAATGCGTGAATTGTATATGCATTTTATCGCTCCAGGGAGCTTTAAGCATCATAGTAGAGTATGTGTGGTGGGGTGTCCAGGAGGGCTACCACATCTGACTTTTTAGAGTAAATACTACTCACCTTTTGCCCTACATTACGACTACAAATATTTTGAGGTAAATAATGAGTGTACTGTGTGTGTATTTTACTTTTTAATGTCTATTTCTATTGCTAAATTAATATATATTAGTGTAAACTTGTTATCTGGCATTTATATGCATTTATAAATGGAAAAATGGAGTTCTGCTTTCTGGCGAAGTCTGCCTTCCGGCAGTAGCCTGGAACCTAACCTGCCGAATCAGTGGGGCCCTACTGTACATTTTTCTTATTTAAAAACCCATAAAAAAAATTGGGGCGGTTTTTTGGGGCTGGAATAGATAGAAGGCATTTCAATTAATTTCAATGAGGAATATTGATTTGATGTACAAGCAAATTTAGTTACGAGCTTGGTCACAGAATGAATTAAACTCGAAAGTCAAGGTACCACTGTATAAACCTTATCTCCAGGTATACTGCAAAGGTTAGTGGACAAGTTTTGGAGGGTGTGTAAAGGAAGAAAGTTGAAAGTGAACATAGATATGAGTAAGGTAATGAGGGTATCAAATGAATTAGGTTAAGAAAAATTGGATATTACATTGGAGTGAGTGAGTATGGAAGAAGTGAATGTGTTCAGATATTTGGGAGTAGACTTGTCAATGGGTGGATTTATGAAGGATGAGGTTAACCATAAAACTGATGAAGGAAAAAAGGTGAGTGGTGTACTGAGGTATCTGTGGACACAATAAAACATTATCCATAGAGGCAAAGAAGGGAATGTATGAGAGTACAGCAGTACCAGCACTCTTATATGGGTGTGAACCATGGGCTGTAAATGCAGCAGCAAGGAGGAGACTGGAGGTAGTGGAGATGATGTGTCTGAGGGCAATGTGTGGGGTATATATTATGAAGAGAATTCTCGAAGTTAGGAGATGTGGAAGTGCTAAAAGTATTAGTCAGAGGGCTGAAGAGAGGGTTGTAGAGGTGGAGCAAAATAGGAGAGGATGGAGGAAAATAGGACGATTTGGAGGGTGCATAAATCTGTAGTGGACAGGAGGAGGGGTAGGAGTCATCCTAGGAAAGTAGGGAGGGAGAGGGTGAAAGAGGTTTAGTGGACTTGCAGCAGGCATGTGTGCGTCAGATAGAAGTGAATGGAGACGAATGGTTTATGGGACCTGATGAGCTGTTGGAGTGTGAGCAGGGTCATATTTTGTAAAGGAATTCAGGGAAACCGGTTAGCCAGACTTCGAGTCCTAGAGGTGGGAAGTACAAAGCCTGCACTTTAACCTTTAAACTGATCTACGTTTTTTTTTGTTATATTTGAAAATATGCAAAAAAACATAGATCTACTTTTGGAGCACTATGCATGTGAACATAGATCTGTTTGGACAGTTTAAGGGTTAATGGAAGGGTTTGGGATACTCACTGCTTGGAGTGACATCAAAACTCATATCTGAGCACCTCTGCAAAGACTGATTGTGTGAATGATGGTGAAAAAAAAAGTTGGTTTCTTTTTTAGGTCACCCTGCCTCAGTGGGAGTGGTGAAGTGTTGGAAAGAAAAAAAAAAAAAACTCTTGCTACTTTTACTTACACTTAGGTCACATGTAGACACCCATCTGGGTTGTCATTATTTCCTTAATAGTTCTTCTTTATTTCCTCTCATCTCCATGGGGAAATGGAACAGAATTCTTTCTCCATAAGTTATGCATGTAGTAAGAGGTGACTAAAATGCCGGGTGCAAGGGGCTAGTAACCCCTTCTCTTGTATATAATGCTAAATTTATGAAGAGAAACTTCTGCTTTTCTTTCTGGGCCACCCTGCTTTGGTGGGATATGGTCAATGCGTTGAAAGGAAGAAGATATTACTCCATGGTGGCTGCCTTTCATTTCTTCATACCTGCTAACAACTTGGGCATCAAAGGTTGACAAAAACTTATGAAAAATACAGTAAATACACAGACAATTGTATCTATGTACAAATAACCCACACACAGAAGAGAGGAGCTTACGACAACGTTTCGGTCCGACTTAGGGAGCACAAAAAAAATAAGTGTTAGACTTGCCGACACTAATGATGCTCTTTTCTGTCGCATCAGAGATGATAGCCATCCTATTGACTGGTCTTCTACTAAAACTGTCTTCCCTACTTCCAACAGTTGCCGTCTGGCTGAATCCTCCCTAATACACAACTTTCCTTGTATGAATCTTAGTCCCGGCTTCATCTCTGTAGATGCCTTCCTCTCCCACTACATTGTAAAATGCTCCAAACTTCAGAACACTCGTGACCTAACCCGATTCCTCCTTTTTTCTTCTTCTCCCTCTTCCCCTTTCCTCTTTCCTTTTTCTCCTTTGGGTTGTCTCTCTTCTGCCCTGTGTATTTGTTCCTTCTTTATTTATTTAATTGTTTTTCCCCCCCTCGGTGTTCTTGCTCTTACCCTCTGTGGGCACCAGCTCCCTTGCAGTGCTCCTCTTTCTCAGTATTTATCTGGCCCCTCCTACTCTTACTACCTCCCCACTACTACCTTCCCTCCACTACTACCACTACTACTGCCACCTCCTGCCTATTTATACTCATCCTGCTCTCCTTTTTGTTAGTGTGACTTTGTAAATGGTCCAAGTCGGACCGAAACGTCTTCGAAAGCTCTTCTCTTCCATGTGCGGGTTATTTGTGTACTGTTCCAGACACGGTATTGTGCCTTTTTTTGTTAATTGTATCTATAATTTTTCTCAACATGCTAGTTGTCTCCCACTGAAGCAGGGTGGCCCCCCCCCCACCCCCCCCAAAAAAAAAAAAAAAAAAAAAAAAAAAAAAAAAAAAAAAAAAAACATTTTACTTCTAACATTTAGGTCAGACTACACGTGCATGTACACATACATTATTACGCACTCATCAGAGTTTTCTTCTGTTTTTTCTTAATAGTTCTTGTTCTTATTTCCTTTCATTTTCAAGGGGGCAGTGGAATAAGAATCTTTCCTCTAAGCCATGTATGTTGTAAAAGCTGACTAAAATGCCAGGAGTAATGTAGTAACCCATTCTTCTGTATAAATTACATAAAAGAAAATCTTTATGAAATTCTTAGTTAAATACAAAACTTGGGAAGCAAGCTCAAAAGGCAAATGATTGCTGACTTGGGTGTTGCTATGCCGAGGCTTGAGCAACAAATACTCACTGTGAGGCTGGTAGTGTACCAAGAGACGAACCATTCAGATTAACATTAAAAGATCTAGAATGAGGGGATGCTTTTATCTTGAGTGCTGACAAGACTGATTTCTTGGCATTCACTACCAACATTTCAGTCTTTCAGCATTAAGCAAAGGCTATAAGGTAAGAAGGCACCTCTAAATATTATGCTGTGTTAATGCTGATGGTACAAACTGTTTGTAATTGACACTTACAGGCAAATCAACATGGCTGCATGTTGCAAAGAATTGCATTTAGGAGTTACCAGTTAACTATTAAAAGACACAAAAAGGGAAATATCTGCTGACTGGGTTTATATACAAAATTTATCCTTGAAGCATGCAAGTACCAGCTTGAAGTGATAAATTAAGCAGAATCAATTTTAAAAATAAAGCCGCTTGTCTTTTCCTCTCTAATACTAGCTCACTGATGTAACTTACTGATTACGAGGTTATTGTTGCCTGCAAGAAAACTGTCATGTATACAAGATGCTATTCATCTTTCTTGTCTGCTCAGACAAGAGGTGTGCAGGCCTATTATCCATGCTTTTGCACTTTTAGAGAAACTGCCACAAGGAAACAACGTCAGTGTGGAAAACACCAAACTGGATACAGTCATCTTCAATTTTGTTGCTGCTCCTACATCTTCTGAATCTTCTAGTAGGTAAATGAAGCTTCACAGCTCCTCTGCTGCTTCCACGTCTTGTCAACTATCTATAAGTAAACTTCTAGAGGTTCTCAGCTCCTTTAACTCAGAACAGGTTATTCTGAGTCACCACTATAAAATCACTGTAATCAAAGCTCATCTACCCATAACAAAAGGTAAATAAAAGTACTCTACTATACTTTTAGCTCCTTTATTTTCATCATTATTTTCATGTGTGTGTACGGTATTGTCAGGAAACAATACATGAAGTCTGGAGGTTATACAATTATTCATTAATGTTATGATGTACAAACATCATTCAAATTTAACAGACAATCAGCATTACTGGACACCCTCTCTCCCTATTAGTACTTTAAACCAAGATTTCTGATGCCATAGAAATATGTACTCACAGCTCAATGTATGATCCAGTTCATTGGTGAATTCTGGGACACAACCAGAGAAGCATGGCAGTAGGCCTACTGAGCCATGTGAGGCAGGCAGCACAGTTTAACACTTCCACTCATGCAACTCTCATTTAAAGCTACCCAAAATACTCTCTCAATGAAGATATTGGAAGTTTACTCCATATTTTTCTTTTATTCTCACTCAATCTTACTCTACTATATTTCTTAGCAGTCACCAACAAATAATTTTAACTGTGGTACACATATCACTGAAAATCATGGGAAAGTGTAATTATTGTAATGTGCAGTGTAATGTATAATGGTTTAGAGAGAAATTTAATTAAATATGAGATAGAAATGCAAATATGTTTTCATGTGATAACCCTATTTGTACCAGTCATTTCCTTTGACAAATTTGCTTATATGTGTTCGCAAGTAGTAGTAGTAGGTTGGCAGACAGCAACCACCCAGGGAGGTACTACCGTCCTGCCAAGTGAGTAAAACGAAAGCCTGTAATTGTTTTACATGATGGTAGGATTGCTGGTGTCCTTTTTTCTGTCTCAAACATTCAAGATTTCAGGTACGTCTTGCTACTTCTACTTACACTTAGGTCACACTACACATACATGTACAAGCATATATATACACACCCCTCTGGGTTTTCTTCTATTTTCTTTCTAGTTCTTGTTCATTTCCTCTTATCTCTATGTGGAAGTGGAACAGAATTCTTCCTCCGTTAGTCATGCGTGTTGTAAGAGGCGACTAAAATGCTGGGAGCAAAGGGGCTAGTAACCCCTTTTCCTGAATATATTACTAAATTTAAAAGGAGAAACTTTCGTTTTTCCTTTTGGGCCACCCCACCTGTGGGATACGGCTGGTATGTTAAAAGAAAGAAGAGCGTTCGCAAGTCCTTGATAATGTCTCAAGACAGTCTAACACTACACAATTTTGCTGATTCAGCCTCTATCAGGAGGTTATTTCAACATTCAAGTCCTATTACCTAATGAAAAAACATCTCCCAGCCGCTGTATGATACTGATGGACCTGACATGCCAAAAAATCCCTGGTGCAAGGCCTACAAAGTGAGGGATAGAACATGGAAGATTTCTCAGGCCTTGAAGAGGAAGGAATTATGAAATATATAGATAATAATAATAATCAAGTGTTGATGAACAACCATCAGGAACAGGAAGACAGCACGCCCCACCACTTTTCAAAAGACTGAATTTGCTAAATATACAAGACATACACTTGTATTACTGTGCCTACTAAATATACAGAACATTAAACTCCACTGTAAACCCTCCACTAAAGCTACTCCTTGACAGTTACAACAGAATGCACAGTCACAATACAAGGCATAAGGCACTTTTCAACATCCCTCAAGTCAGTCTCTCACTATGCAAGAACGCCATGCACATAAAAGGTCCAAAGATCTGGAACTCACTACTGGAACAGGTCAAGGATCCCCTGACAACTTTTAAATTTAGGACTTCAATAAAAAATCATCTTATCTCTCAATATTAACCAATCAACCAAAACATCTGCTAATTAGTTTTATTATGTGACTTCTAGGCTTTTAATTCTGCCAATTCATAAAATATTACCACCTGAACCATTACCTGTAATACAGATTTAGTGTGCAATTTCAAGATAATTTTATGAAACCTTACTCCACCTTACTACTACACATCTGTATTAAGTTCAAATAAGTTTGTAAAACAGTTAACCACTACTTCTTGTCTAGTTTTAAGTATAGTTACTATGTTCTTATTATCTTGTCTAGTTTTAATTAATTACTATGTATTAGGATTAGTCTGGCCAAAATGCCCTGGCATGATAGTGGCTATCTTTGACTGTACTTAGCAAATCATAATTATAATTACACATTGTAACCTTTATCTTATCTATGAAAAAGCTTCCAGAGCTGTTGGCACAGACATGGCACACTAGTGCAGTTCATTATAATATTAGCCTCTTAATATTAGAAATGGGTCTAGCAATAGTATAGCTAAGACTTCAAAGCATCCCTATGTTTGGGATACATTAAATAGGGTTCTTTGATATTATTACACTTTACAAAAGTACTTACAAACATCAGAAAATGTACGAGTAGAATGCATGGTGTTCATTATGGAAGAAATCACAATGAAACGCATGATTGCAATCACGTTTTTGTGACATCCATAGTTATGTATGCAACATATTGGAATCTATTTCTTTCTAATGCCAATCTGAAGTTATAAAATTGGGAATATGAAAAAACATTTTCTTTAAATTATTTTAATTTTTTTTTTTTACAGTTGTATTTGGTGGAGGACTTCATTTAATAACTTTTACAATTTGGTTAAAAGCTGAATTATAAGAGTGTCGTTTTCAGAACATGCATCATATTAGGTTCGCTGGTCTTGTCCCGGCCCGGGTCTTATTCAGATGGTGACCTGGCGATACATGCATCGGTATTCTATGCATATTCATGTTATATGTGATGAGCTGTAATTTGATTGAGATCAATCAAGAACAGCAGATTTAATAAGGAAATGCCCTTGGGTGGTGGCCAGCCATGTAAAGTGGTGGACATGTGGCAACTAAACTTACTCAACCCAATCCTCCATTACACTGGGCAACACAACTTTCCTAGACAATATTCTCAGGCACACAATACCCTTACCATAACAGTGAGAGGGTCAGAAGCATCTGTGTTCTGTCTGTCATGATGAGAGAAAGCAAGAATAGTGGAAATGGAGCAGATGAAAGGGTGGGAGGAGGAAATGAGCAGAGGAATGGGCAGGAGAGAGACAGTGTTTGACAGGGTGGGAGGGAATGAGGAAAGAGGGAGGAATGAGGAGAGAAGGGGTAGGGGAGAGGAAGAGGGTAGGCAGGAGGGAGAAAAGGAAGGAGGGAGAAAAGGAAGGAGGGCAGGTAGAAGGGAAGGAGTAGAGGATTAAAGGTTAGGTTGAGTTAGTAAGTTTTGAAGCAGCTTTGAAGAAAAATAATGGAAAACTTGGTTATTCACACTGTTGTGTCAAACTACACTAGAAAAAAATACAATACAATACAATAAACATACACAAATGAGATGCCCTCAACTTACACACCAACAGCAACGAGGCACCCGGGCACCAAGTAAACTTTTACTACCAATAAACTCCAATACCAATGTGAATTGAACAAATATCCTATGTACCATTTTTTGCTATATAAAACCAAGGTGAAAAACCGAACACTCACCTGTTTTTGAAACAATTCGTAACAATTTCACCTTTTGAAAGATGAAACAGCCAATTAAGTTTCCGACCACTATGTTGACTTGAGTAGAATGTTGTGAATCTGGACACACTTCTTTCCAGCTGTTGGCAAGTTAGGACATTTAGGAAACATTGAACACTGCACTATTTTAATGTAAAATGCCTAAAAATTAATACACAGTACATTATACTTGTGAAAAAGTTGCTACATAACCTCAGGCAACAGTAACCAAACTTAATGTACAAGTTATCTATAACTTACCTTCCATTAGCTATTTTGTCTTGTGCAAACCACCTTCAGGATTATGATACATCAAAAAATTGTAGGGTGATGTCACTTAGGTGATGGGTGCCTCAATATCACAGAAGAGCATAAGAAACAAGGAACAATGCAGTAGGCCTGTTGGCCCATACTAGGCAGGTCTTTTACAAATCAAACCCACTAACAGAATAAATGCTACCCAAGCAATAAGTTTTAATAATTCTATCCAACCCCTCTCACTCATGTATTTATCCAACCTAAATTTGAAACTACCCAAGGTTTTAGCTTCAGTAACCATACTAGACAGACTGTTCCACTCGTCAACTACAGTATTTCCAAACCAATAGTTTCCTATATCCATTTTAAATCTAAACTTATCTAATTTGAATCCATTATTGTGGGCTCTCTCTTGGAGAGATACCCTCAAGACTATTTATATCCCCTTTGTTAATACCCACCTTGCACGTACAGTAGGGCCCCGCTTTACGGCGTTCCGCTAATACAGTGATGTCAAATTATGACCAAAATTTGCTATACGGCTAGCGGTCTTTCAAATACGGCACGCCCCACCTGGTTTGTTTACATTCTCCGTGACCACATCTATTATTTCTGGAAACTTTCCAAAATTTCAAGTGTTTTAAAGTTATTGCATATTTTATATGTACTCTGATAATTATACTTATGTGTACCTGTACCTAAATATACTTACACACTGTGCTGGTGTGCAGGTACACATTAAAATTGCTAAGAGTCTCTCTACTCATGATGCCACAGTAATACTACGTAATAATAATCACTCTTGGACACATTAAATGTCTTATTTTACATTAATACAGATATTTTCAGTAATCCATCTATGATATTTTCTTCAAAATTATATAAGAAGCACATTACATAGCATATAAACATGATACACTCACAGAATAAAAATTGATGTAAATATGAGATTTGTTTACAAAGCGACTGTGTAAGTAGTGTCGGAAGAATTACGTTTTCTCTAGTCAAACACTGGGGGATAACTGTAGAAAAATATTCCTTTCGTGTGCCTTCACTCTATATACAGCAATTCATGACCCTTGTGGGTTTAGCACTTCTTTTTTATGACAATAATATCATTCACTCTAAAAATGGTGTGTTGCACGAGAATGGGAGTGTTGCTGTTTGTTTATTCTGTACTAACTTGTACACAATAAAAGAGTACATATTTGTATTGTGAGGTAATTATAATAAAAAAAAATAGTGAGGTAAAAGTTTTACAAACTCTTACAAACGTACGTGAATGAACTAAATGTAGACACACATTAATCTGCATTTATTTCGCCTGACCAAGTGATCGCCCACTACCTGTTCAGTTTGTGTTTTTACATTGTCTAAACTCTGTATCTCGTTCTCTCTCTCGTTTACTCTTTCATTAACTAGTTGGCTCTCATTGACGATGGTGTCTAAGCTTAGGTGTGATAAAAAGAGGAGTCGTATGCCTCTTGCTTTAAGTGCCAAGTTAGAAATGATTAAACTGAGTGAACGTGGTATGTCTATGACTGAGATAGCACGTAAGCTTGGTTTGGCTCGTCAAACAGTTAGCACAGTTGTGAATAACAAGGAGAAAGTGTTGTAGGAAATTAAAAGTGCTACACCAGTGAACACTAAAGTTATAAGAAAACATGATAACCTTATTGCTGACATAGAAAAACTTTTAATGGTGTGGATTGACGATCAGACTAGTCACAATGTGCCTTTAAGCTGAGCCATTATCCAGTCCAAGGCCCTAAGTCTCTTCAATTCTATGAAGGCTGAGAGAGGTGAGGAAGCTGCTGAACATAAATTCACAGCTAGCAGAGGCTGGTTTAATAGGTTTAAGGAAAGAGGTCAACTTCACAACAACAGAGTGCAGAGTGAAGCTGCAAGCGCCGACAATTTAGCTGCAGAAAATTATCCATGTGAGTTAGCCGAGATAATAGAATGTGATGGACATACCAAACAACAGATTTTTAATGTGGATGAAACTGCATTATTTTGGAAGATGCCATCTAGGACATTTATTGCTAAAGAGGAGAAGTTAATGCCTGGCTTCAAAGCCGCAAAAGACAGGTTAACACTCTTGCTAGGAGCTAATGCAGCTGGTGATTGCAAGTTAAAACCTATGATGATTTATCACTCAGAGAATCCTAGGGCCCTAAAGAACTATGCAAAAGGCAGCCTCCCTGTTTATTATAAATCTAATTCGAAAGTTTGGATGACTGCCGATCTTTTCATAAATTGGTTCACGGACTATTTTAAGCCTAAAGTTGAGGCATACTGCAAGGAAAAGAAAATTCCTTTTAATGTTTTACTCGTTTTAGACAATGCCTCTGCCCACCCTACACCTCTACATCGTATGTACAAGGAGATAAATGTTGCTTTTATACCTGCAAACACAACTTCTTCATTGCAGCCAATGGACCAAGGTGTAATTGCAGCCTTTAAACCTTATTACCTACGAAGAACTTTCATTAAGGCTGTAAATTTCCTAGACAATGATAAAATGCCAGGACCTAAACAAAATAAATTTAAAACCATTCAGAAAGGTTTCACTACTTTGGATGGTATTAAAAATATTAGAGATGCATGGAATGAAGTTAAAGAAACTACCCTCAAAGGTGTTAGGAAGAATCTAATTCCTGAACTTATGGACGATTTTGAAGGCTTTGAGAATCCAGTGGATGAAGTGACCGTAAATGTTGAGGATATGGCAAGGGACTTGGAATTGGAAGTGGAGTCTGAGGATGTGAAAGAATTGCTTCTTTCTCATGATGAGCCTCTAACAGATGAAGATCTGACTGAAGAGCAAAGAAAAGTTTCATGAAGAGGAGATCCATCCTGATGATAGTCCTGTTGCCATTAAAGAAATGAAAACCCAGGATTTGGAAGAAGCTATTAACTATATAGAAATAGCAATGACAATTTTTGAGAAAATTGATCCAAATTTTGAACGAAGTTAAAAAGTGAATGCATCCCCTTACCGTGATGTTACATGCTATAAAGAAATTTTAAGGGAAAGGAAAAAAAAAAATCCCTGAGGCAAAGTTCAAAGCTTTCCTACTTTAAGAAAGTATCATGCAAACCTTCAACATCAACAACTAGCCTTGAACACTCCTTCAAGAGCTTCACCCAAGTCTCCAAAATGAATAAAAGTTGAAAAATCAGATGATGATGTGTCATCTGATTTTATTTAATAAAGACCCCGTTACTCGCCTCACACACATTAATATTAATATTTTAAGGATATCATGTTGGAGAGGAGGAATATGGAAGAAGTGAATGTTTTCAGATATTTGGGAGTTGACGTGTCAGAGGATGAATTTATGAAGGATGAGGTTAATCATAGAATTGATGAAAGAAAAAAGGTGGGTGGTGCATTGAGGTATATGTGAAGACAAAGAATGTTATCTATGGAGACAAAGAAGGGAATGTATGAAAGAATAGTGGTACCAACACTCTTATATGGGTGTGAAGCTTGGATTGTAAATGCTGCAGCGAGGAGATGGTTGGAGGCAGTGGAGATGTCCTATCTAAGGGCAATGTGTGGTGTAAATATTATGCAGAAAATTCGGAGTGTGAAAATTAGGAGAAGGTGTGGAGTTAATAAAAGTATTAGTCAGAGGGCTGAAGAGGGGTTGTTGAGGTGGTTTGGTCATTTAGAGAGAATGAATCAAAGTAGAATGACATGGAAAGCGTATAAATCTATAGGGGAAGGAAGGAGGGGTAGGGGTCATCCTCGAAAAGGTTGGAGAGAGGTGGTCAAGGAGATTTTGTGGGCGAGGGGCTTGGACTTCCAGCAAGTGTGTGTGAGCATGTTAGATAGGAATGAATGGAGACGAATGGTAGTTGGGACCTGACGAGCTGTAGAAGTGTGAGCAGGGTAATATTTAGTGAAGAGATTCAGGGAAACTGATTTTTATATAGCCGGACTTGAGTTCTGGAAATGGGAAGTACAATGCCTACCCTTTAAAGGAGGGGTTTGGGTCACCCTGCCTCAATGGGAGGCAGCTAATTTCTTAAAAAAAAAAAGTGCAATAAGTGTACTCTGTATGTATCTTACTTTTAAATAGTGTGTTTTTAATGCCTATTTCTAAGGCTGACCACTCCGCTTTTGTTTACAGTTTTCGGCATGAATTATTCATTACTTTTCCTTTCGTCTATGATGGCATCTAAAGGTAGTTGTTAAAAACGATTAAATTCAGTGAACAAGGTATGTCGATGCTAATAATATGGCTCTGAGTCACAGTGTAGGTAGCCAGTAGGTGCAGCCCAGGTGGGCTACACCTACCAGCTACCTCCTCCCATCCCATCAATCACCACCAGATCTTTAATAAAGGTAAGTGTCAGTTTATGTGTATTAAAATTAATATTTCATGTGGTAAAAATTTTTTTTTTCATACTTTGTGGTGTCTTGCATGGATTAATTTGATTTCCATTATTTCTTATGGGGAAAATTAATTCACCTTACGATAATTTCGGCATACGATGAGCTCTCAGGAACGGATTAATATCGTAAGGTACTTTCATCATCATTCAACACTTTCACCTCACTCACACATCATCACTGTTTTTGCAGAGGTGCTCAGAATATAACAGCTTAGAAGCATATACGTATACAGATAAACAACACATCCCTCCAAACTGCCAATATCCCAAACCCCTCCTTTAAAGTGCAGGCATTGTACTTCCCATTTCTAGAACTCAAGTCCGGCTATATAAAAATAACTGGTTTCTCTGAATCCCTTCACTAAATATTATGCTGCTCACACTCCAACAGCTTGTCAGGTCCCAAAAACCATTCGTCTACATTCACTACTATCTAACATGCTCACGCACGCTTTCTGGAAGTCCAAGCCCCCTCGCCCACAAAACTGCCTTTACCCCCTCTCTCTCCAACCTTTTTGAGGACGACCCCTACCCCGCCTTCCTTCCCCTATAGATTTATACACTTTCCATGTCATTCTACTTTGATCCATTCTCTCTAAATGACCAAACCACCTCAACAACCCCTCTTCAGCCCTCTCATTAATACTTTTATTAACTCTACACCTTCTCCTAATTTCCACACTCTGAATATTCTGCATAATATTTACACCACACATTGCCCTTAGATAGGACATCTCTATTGCCTCTAACCGTCTCCTCGCCGCTGCATTTACAACCCAAGCTTCACACCCATATAAGTGTGTTGATACCACTATACTTTCATACATTCCCTTCTCTGCCTCCATAGATAATGTTCTTTGTCTCCACATATACCTCAACACACCACTCACCTTTTTTCCTTCATCAATTCTATGATTAACCTCATCCTTCATAAATTCATCCGCTGACATGTTAACTCCCAAATATCTGACAACATTCACTTCTTCCATATTCCTCCTCTCCAATATGATATCCAATTTTACTTTATCCAAATCATTTGATACCCTCATCACCTTACTCTTTTCTATGTTCACTTTCAACTTTCTACCTTTACAGACAGTCCCAAACTCGTCCACTAACCTTTGCAATTTTTCTTTAGAATCTCCCATAAGCACAGTAACTGTGTCAATTCCCATTTTTATTTGATTCCCCATAATTTAATCCCACCCCTCTCCCAAACACCCTAGCATTTACTTCTTTCACAACCCCATCTATGAATATATTAAACAACCCTGGTGACATTACACATTCCTGTCTAAGACCTACCTTTACCGGGAAGTAGTCTCCCTCTCTCCTACACACACTAACTTGAGCCTCACTATCCTTATAAAAACTCTTTACAGCATTTAGTAACTTACCACCTATTCCATACACTTGCAACATCTGTCACATTGCTCCCCTATCCACTATCATATGCCTTTTCTAAATCCATAAATGCAATAAAAACTTCCCTACCTTTATCTAAATACTGTTCACATATATGCTTCAATGTAAACACCTGATCTACACATCCCCTACCCAATCTAAAACCTCCTTGCTCATTCACAATCCTACATTGTGTCTTACCTCTAATTCTTTCAAAAATAACCCTACCGTACACTTTTCCTGGTATACTCAGTAAACTAATTCCTCTATAATTTTTACAATCTCTTTTGTTCGCCTTCCCTTTATATAAAGGGACTATACATGCTCTCCGCCAATCCCTAAGTACCTTTCCCTCTTTCATACATTTACTAAAGAAAAATACCAACCACTCCAACACTATATCCCCCCCCCCCTTGCTTTTAACATTTCTGTCACGATCCCGTCAGTTCCAGCTGCTTTACCTCCTTTCATTCTACATAATGCCTCACACACCTCCCCCACACTTACATCCTGCTCTTCTTCACTCCTAAAAGATGGTATACCTCCCTGGCCAGTGCATGAAATTACTGCCTCCCTTTCTTCGTCGGCATTTAAAAGTTCCTCAAAATATTCTCGCCATCTACCCAATACCTCCATTTCCCCATCTACTAACTCACCTACTCTGTTTTTAACTGACAAATCCATTCGTTCCCTAGGCTTTATCTTGATTAACTCACTCCAAAATTTTTTCTTATTGCCATTAAAATTTCTTGACAGTGCCTCTCCCACTCTATCATCTGCTCTCCTTTTGCACTCTCTTCACCTTTCTTTTACTCTCCATATACTCTGCTCTTCTTGTAACACTTCTGCTTTGTAAAAACCTCTCATAAGCTACCTTTTTCTCTTATCACACCTTTACTTCATTATTCCACCAATCACTCCTCTTTCCTCCTGCACCCACCCTCCTATAACCACAAACTTCTGCCTCACATTTTTAATACTGCATTTTTAAAACTATTCCAAACCTCTTCAACCCCCACTACTATTACTTGCACTAGCCCACGTTTCTGCCAATACAGTGGACCCCCGCATAGCGAACGCCTTGCATAGCGAACAATCCGCATAGCGGACGCTTTGTTCGCTAAAATTTTGCCCCGCATAGTGGACAAAAACCCGCTCAGCGGCCTTCGTCCGAGACGCGTCCAATGTGCGCCCTCAGCCAGCCTCACATGTGCCGCTCGTGCCATTGTTTACCAGCCAGCCTCCGCGGTAACATTCAAGCATACACTCGGAATATTTCGTATTATTACAGTGTTTTCGGTGCTGTTTCTGGAAAATAAGTGACCATGGGCCCCAAGAAAGCTTCTAGTGCCAACCCTACACCTCAAAGGGTAAGAATACCCATTGAAATGAAGAAAGAGATCATTGATAAGTATGAAAGTGGAGTACGTATCACCGACCTGGTCAGGTTGTACAAGAAACCAAAATCAACCATCTCTTCTATTGTGGGCAAGAAAACGGCAATCAAGGAAGCTGTTGTTGCCAAAGGTTTAACTGTGTTTTCGAAACAAAGATCGCAAGTGATGGAAGATGTTGAGAGACTCTTATTGGTGTGGATAAATGAAAAACAGCTAGCAGGAGATAGCGTCTCTCAAGCGATCATATGTGAAAAGGCTAGGAAGTTGCATGACGATTTAATTAAAAAAATGCCTGCAACTAGTGATGATGTGAGTGAATTTAAGGCCAGCAAAGGTTGGTTTGAGAGATTTAAGAAGCGTAGTGGCATCCATAGTGTGATACGGCATGGTGAGGCTGCCAGTTCGGACCACAAAGCGGCTGAAAAATATGTGCATGAATTCAAGGAGTACATAGAAACTGAAGGACTGGAACCTGAACAAGTGTTTAATTGTGATGAAACAGGCCTGTTCTGGAAGAAAATGCCAAGCAGGACCTACATTACTCAGGAGGAAAAGGCACTCCCAGGACATAAGCCTATGAAAGACAGGTTTACTTTGTTGATGTGTGCCAATGCTAGTGGTGATTGCAAAGTTAAGCCTTTATTAGTGTATCACTCTGAAACTCCCAGAGCGTTCAGGCAAAAGAATGTCCTCAAGGATAATTTGTGTGTGCTGTGGAGGGCAAACAGTAAGGCATGGGTCACTAGGGAATTTTTCTATAACTGGTTACACCATGCATTTGCCCCCAATGTGAAAGATTACCTAACTGAAAAGAAATTAGACCTTAAGTGCCTCCTGGTGTTAGACAATGCCCCTGGTCATCCTACAGACGTGGCAGAGCGACTTTATGGGGACATGAGCTTCATTAAGGTGAAGTTTTTGCCTCCTAATACCACTCCTCTCCTGCAGCCCATGGACCAGCAGGTCATTTCCAACTTCAAGAAACTGTACACAAAAGCTCTGTTTCAAAAGTGCTTTGAAGTGACCACAGACACTCGATTGACTCTAAAAGAGTTTTGGAAGGATCACTTTAATATCCTCAATTGTGTAAACCTTATAGGTAAGGCTTGGGAGGGAGTGACTAAGAGAACCTTGAACTCTGCTTGGAAGAAACTGTAGCCAGAATGTGTAGACAAAAGGGATTTTGAAGGGTTTGAGGCTAACCCTGAGAGGAGTAGTATACCAGTTGAGGAATCAATTGTGGAATTGGGGAAGTCCTTGGGGTTGGAGGTTAGTGGGGAGGATGTGGAAGAGTTGGTGGAGGAGGACAATGAAGAACTAACCACTGATGAGCTGATAGATCAACTTCAAGAGCAAGAGGCCAGACCTGGGGAAACTGGTTCAAAGGAGGGGAGAGAGAAATTGAAGGAATTGCCTACTTCAAAGATTAAGGAAATGTGTGCAAAATGGCTTGAAGTGCAAACCTTTTTTGATGAAAATCACCCTCACACAGCTATTGCAAGCCGTGCTGGTGACTGTTACAATGACACTGTTGTGAACCACTTTAGACAAATCATAAAGGAACGAGAGGTACAGGCCACTATGGACAGATATGTTGTGCGAAAGAAGTCTAGTGACTCTGAAGCTGGTCCTAGTGGCATTAAAAGAAGAAGGGAAGTAACCCCAGAAAAGGACTTGCTACCTCAAGTCCTAATGGAAGGGGATTCCCCTTCTAAACACTAACACTCTCTCTCCCCTCCTCCCATCCCATCAATCATCACCAGATCTTCAATAAAAGTAAGTGTCATGTAATTGTGCATGCCTTTTTCAGTTTGTGTGTACTAAAATTAACATTTTTTTGTGGTAAAAAAAATTTTTTTTCATACTTTTGGGTGTCTTGCACGGATTAATTTTATTTCCATTATTTCTTATGGGGAAAATTAATTCGCATAGCGAACTTTTCGCATAACGGCCAGCCCTCTTGCACGGATTAAGTTCGCTATGCGGGGGTCCGCTGTAGTTGCTTATATCTCACCCGAACTTCCTCCTCCCTTAGTTTATACACTTTCATCTCCCTCTTACTTGTTGTTGCCATTTTCCTCTTGTCCCATCTACCTAATTTGTCTCTGGGGAATGTATATAATGTGCACATTGTACATTATTAAGAAAAAAAATCAAACACAGATCCCTTCGTAATCGTAAGTATGATTGTCGTTGATAAAATCATTAGCTAGATTACCCCAATCAAGATCAGACAGGTGTTCCTTAAGTCCATTAAAATTGGCAGAACGAAAATCAGGGACTTTTACCGTATTATCGTTATTCTTGTATTCCAAGTTAATGCTAAAAAAATAGTGTGGCAAACACCAGGGATTCACTGATGTCATGTCATATTAACACTCCCCTGGTAAGAGGAAAGTTATGGATGTGGCCACAAGTGATTGAGGAAATATCAAAAACCTCTAACAAAATCCTTTCATTTTTGATACCACTGGTTGTCTCTCTGTCTATATCTGTGTATATCTCTATCTGTATATTTCTGTCTATCTATATCTCTGTCACATGTACACATAAGTACAATTATACAGTGTAAATCACCTAGGATAACCCAAAAATTCCAGGCAAAGTGCTATACAGTGCTTGTAGATAGAAGACATAATATCCATGAATGGCAACTCAGTGGCAAGTAATAAGCATTTTCACTTCATCAGGAATCAGACGTGACTACTGCATCGTGTGTAATACCTGTTGGTTTACGAGCCGCTCTCTAAGGCAGAGACAAGCAGACAAAGACACACACACACATAGGCAGACAGAAAGACCGAGACACACAGGCAGACAGAAAGACAGACATAAACCCTCCCCTCAAACGTCTCCTTACCAACCTCAACAGAACACATGACCATAACACAAGGGACGGATCACTCTTTGATGTTCCTCACGTCCATCTCACACTATGCAAAAACTCAATGCACATAAAAGGCCCAAAAATCTGGAATTCATTACGTGTGAATATAAAAAACACTGTTTATAAATTCAAGTCTCTTCTTAAAGATCACTTAATCACCCACAAGGAAATAAATACTGAATAATTGTATCTCATAAATGTTTAACCTGTGACCCTATCAAATTTGTTTTTTTAATTACATTACCTAACAGAATACTCCATTCTACAGAATGCACAGCAACTCAGTAAATGACCATATGACCTGTGTTTGAAATACTCATTTGTGCTTAATTGTTATTTGTTTACTGTAATTTTTACCAGTGAATATATCATTGCTTAGTTAATCTTAAGTTAATTTTAAGCCTGCCCATAATACTCTACATACAAGGGGCTTTTGGCATGTTACACTTAACCACTGTATTTCTTTGTACTTCTATGAATCATGTCCAAATTAATAATAAATAAATAAATACACAGGCAGACTGAAAGAGAGACACAGGCAGACAAAGATAAGCAGAGATAGATAGACAGAGACAAACAGATATACATGTTTACGTGTAACAGTGTAAACATATAAAGCCAGGGTTTCCCGCAGCAGGGCACTATCATCATGTCACTCCACTGCTTACCCTATCAGCAGTTTAGCGACCTATAAATACTTTGTATATATTTCTAGACAATAGTAAATGACCAAAGCAGGTCATGTGATTGTGACTATCTGAGCACTATTTCAGTACCTAATATTAGTGTCAGAACAAAGATAGGCTATGAAATCACAAGAACGATTATAAATTGTAATTATCAGAACATAAAAATTATACAAATTAAAATAAAAATGAGAAAAAAGGTACATCGGCAACACTTCTGCAAGCGGCAGGACTCCATGTTGCTGTCAGGTGAGCAACCAGCACCAACTTCGCGGTCTTATATCTTGGAAAATACCAATCCAAAAATTATTTTTTTGGTCTAATAATACACAAAAAATTGCCCTCTAATTAAAAACAAGATTTTTTTTTATTTTTCAAAATACAGTGGGTCATTGGGTAATGGCGGCATCAGCCAACACCGAATCGGATAGCGGCGTATTTTTGAGTCAAAATATTGGCTCAATTAATGCCCAATGGCATTTGTCCCGAACGTGTCCACCTGTCCGTCTGGCCTGAGCGCCTGAGTTGCCCTACCTTCAGCTAGTGTGCCATTGTTTACAAGCCAGCCCGGACGATTCCATGCATACCTGAGATACATTTTGTATTATTCCAGTGTTTTTAGTGCTTGTAACTGCTAAATAAGCCACCATGGGCCCTAAGAAAGCTAGTGCCAACCCTGTGGTAAAAAGAGTGAGAAATATTATCGAATTAAAGAAAGAGATAACCAAAACTGCAATTAAGGTAGCTGTTGCGAAAAGTGCAAGTATGCTTACAAAACAGAGAATGCAAATAATCCAAGATGAGGAGAGACTGTTGTTGGTGTGGATAAACGAGAAACAATTATCGGGAGATAGTGTTTCTCAGTCAATAATATGTGAAAAGGCAAGGCAGTTGCATAATGATTTAATTAAGAAAATGCTAGTGCTGATGTTAGTGAATGTAAGGCCAGCAAAGGTTGGTTTGAGAGATTTAAGAATGGTAGTGGCATACACAGTGTGGTAAGGCACGGTGAGGCTGCCAGTTCTGACAAAAAAGTGGCTGAAAAATATGTGAAGGACTTTAAGGAGTACATAGAGGCTGAAAAATTAAAACCCCCCAACAAGTGTTTAATTGTGGCAAAACAGGCCCGTTTTGGAAGAAAATGCCAAACAGGACCTACATTACTCAGGAGGAAAAGGCACTCCCAGGACACAAGCCTATGAAAGACAGGCTAACTCTCATGTTTAGTAGTAATGCTAGCGGGGATTGCATAGTGAAGGCTTTACTCATGTATCACTCTGAAACTCCCAGTGTTTAAGAAAAAGTGTCGTCAAGACTAAATTGTGTGTGATGTGGAGAGCAAACAGTAAAGCATGGGTCACTAGGGACATTTTTCTTGACTGGTTTTATGACGTGTTTGGCCCCACTGTGCAAAAATACCTCCTGGAAAATAAATTGTCACTCAAGTGCCTCCTAGCAATAGACAATGCTCCTGCTCATCCTCACGACTTGCAAGAGCAACAAATTTTGGGAGAGTCGAGCTTCATCAATGTGAAGTTTTTGCCTCCTAATACCACTCCTCTCCTCCAGCCCATGGACCAGCAGGTCATTTCAAACTTCAAAAAACTGTACACCAAAGCAGTGTTTCAAAAGTGCTTTGAAGTGACCTCAGACATTGAACTGACCCTAAGAGAGTTCTGGAAAGATCACTTCAGTATCCTCAGTTGCATAAACCTTAGAGGTAAGGCTTGGAATGGAGTGACTTCTAGGACTTCGAACTCTGCTTAGAGTAAACTGTGGCCAGAATGTGTACAAGAGGGATTTTGAAGGGTTTGGGGCTTATCTGAGGAGCCTGTGCCAGTTGTGGAATCTATTGTGTCTTTGGGGAAGTCCGTGGGGTTGGAGGTTTGTGGCGAGGATATGGAAGAGTTGGTGGAGCACAACAATGAAGAGCTAACCACTACAGAACTGCAAGAGCTTCAGGTGCAACAGGAACAGATCACAGCTCAGGAATTTGCTTCAGAGGAGGAGGGGTGAGAGAGATGGAGGAAGTTGCCTTCATCAAAGATTAAAGGCATTTGTACAATGTGGACAAAGGTGCAAGCATTTATAGATGAACATTATCCTGACAGCTGTTGCAAGCTGTATTAGCAACATATACAATGACACTCTTGTGTCCCATTCTAGGGAAATCTTAAAGGGACGCGAGAAACAGAGCGCTCTGGACAAATATTTTGTGCGACGGGGGTCCAGTGACTCAAGTTGTTTCCAGTGGCATTAAAAAACCGAGAAGGGAGGTAAAGCCAGAAAAGGACTTGTTACATGAAGTCTTTATGGAAGGGGATTCCTCTTCCAAACAATAGTACACTTCCCACCTCTCCCCTCCTCGCGTCTCATCACTCATCAATAATTCCACAATAAAGGTAAGTGTCATTTCAGTATTGTTTATTGTGCATGTCTTATTGTTTTCTGTGTAGGGAAATGTATATTTCATGTAAAAAAAAATTATTTTGTTTAATTCTTTTGGGTGTCTGGAATGGATTAATTGGATTTTCATTATTTCTTATGGGGAAAATTAATTCAGCTAACATCCAAATCGGTTAAAGGTAAGCTCTCTGGAACAGATTAAAGCCGTTACCCGAGGGCCCACTGTATTTGGAGCGCTGGCAGTGAAAACGTAGATCTACGTTTGGATAGTTTAAGGGTTAAGGTTGCTGCTTACCGTAACCCCCAAGTTTTTTTTTGCATTCTGTACGGCTAAGTTCTACATTTATCTACACTGAACTGCATCTGCCGCTTTTCTGACCACAAACTGAGTTTGTCTAAATCCTCCTGAAGTTCTGTGACATTATGTTTGAATCGATTATCCTACCTATCTTCGTGTCATCAGTGAATTTGCTCATATCACTAGTAATTTCCTCAAGGTCACTGATCTATAAACAACAACGGGCCTAAAATTCATCCCAGTGGAATGCCACTTGTTATAGATCCCCACTCAGACTAACCCCACTAATGCACACACACTGCTTCCTATTGGTGAGGCATGACTATCCATGACAGCACTTTATCCTTAATGCCATGAGCTGCCACTTTCTTTAACAGTCTCTGATGTGGTACTCAATCAAAAGCCTTACTAAAATCCAAATAAACAATATCGAATTCTTTGTGATCAATGGCCTCAAAGGCTTTACTGAAGTTAGTAAATTAGTCAGGCAGAAACGGCCCCTCGTGAATCCTTGCTGAATATAATTAATCAAATTATGCTGAGCAAGATGGCTCCTTATATTATCAGCTATAATTGACTAATAATTTGCCTACAATTGAGGTTAGGCTTATTGGGTGGTAATTTGACAGAGAAGGCTTGTACCTTGCTTTAAAAATAGGAATTACATTGGCCATCTTCCACATATCAGACACTACACATGTTTGAAGAGATAAATTACAAATATTAGTCAATGGTCCACAGAGTTTTATTTTGCATTCCTTAAGAACCCTTGAAAAAAGCTCATCAGGGTCTGGTGATTCATTTTGTTTCAGTCGGTCTACTTGTTTCATATCCATTTCACTAGTGACTGTGATATTACATAATTTACCTTCTTCAGGCCCACATTAAAAATTAATTACTGGGATATTGTTAACTTCCTCTGTGAAAACCAAGAAAATAATTATTAAAAATAGAGCACATTTCATTTTAAGTGTCATTAAGATGCCCAGAGTTACTTTTTAAGGGGACCTCACTTTTCTCTAACTTTTGTTCTATGGGTTAGTTTTCGAATCTCTAGCAACTTTAATTTCGTAGTCCTGTTTAGCTTTTCTTATTCCTTTTTAATGTCCCTCTTAATGTCAATATACTGATTCATAAGATGACTTTCACCTCTTTGGATGCACCTATAAATTCCTTTCTTTTACCCTAAAAGATATTTGAGCCTATTATTCATCCATTTAGGGTCATTTCTATTCGATCTAATTTATACTGAATAAATGTATTTGGGCATCCTGTATAGTGTTTCAAATAGGGGTCATCCTCAAAAGGGTTGGAGAGAGGGGGTAAAGGAGGTTTTGTGGACAAGGGGCTTGGACTTCCAGCAAGCATGCACGAGCATGTTAGATAGGAGTGAATGGAGACGAATGGTTTTTGGGACCTGATGAGCTGTTGGAGTGTGAGCAGGGCAAAATTTAGTGAAGGGATTCAGGGAAACCGGTTATTTTTATATAGCCAGACTTGAGCTCTGGAAATGGGAAGTACAATGCCTACACTTTAAAGGAGGGGTATGGGATATTGGCGGTTTGGAGGGATATGTTGTGTATCTTTATACGTACATGTATATGCTTCTAAACTTGTATTCTGAGCACCTCTGCAAAAACAGTGATTATGTGTGAGTGAGGTGAAAGTGTTGAGTGATGAAAGTATTTTCTTTTTCGGGGATTTTTTTCTTTCTTTTTGGGTCACCCTGCCTCGGTAGAAGACGGCCGACTTGTTTAAAAAAAAAAAAAAAAAAACAGTGTTTGGAAAGCTGTCATACTGATAGCTCTCTTCGTTACCCCAGTCCACAGGCGAGTGTTCTCTAAGCCCACTGTAATCTGTTAAGTGAAAATCTGGAACCGTTAATGAGTTATCCCTACTATCATATGTACTTCCATTCAATGCTAAAGGTAATTGATTTGTGGTTGCTTGTGCAGAGTTCCTCTGTAATTTCTAAATCATTAACGAGGGTTTCCTTGTTTGCCAGGACTAAGTCAAGCAGGTTATTTCCCCTTTTAGGTTCTGTCAGAAACTGCTTCAAAAAACAATCCTGAACTACTTCTAAAATGTCGTTAAGATTCTAAATTCCCAGTCAAGGAATTCCAATCAATATGACTAAAGTAAAGTCCCCTTGAATTACTACAGTATCATGCCTTGTTGCCTTAATTTCCTCCCAAAGTAGTTTCTCGTGGTCCCTATCTAAGTTTGGGGGACGGTATATCATGACTGAAATAAAATTTTCGTGCCCCTCCGAAAATTCTATCCAGACAGACACTGTGTTATTTCAGACTTTATACCCGTTTTTATGTAACAGTTCAAGCGATCTTGGACATACAGCGCCATCTCCCTTCCCCTTCCCGATACTGCTGTCTATTTGAAAAAACTTAAAACCCTGAATGTGACATTCGTATTAAACCATGTCCTGATTATGGCAAATACATCAATGTTACCTGCACCTGCAACTAATCTCAACATCCATCTTATTCCTAGCATTACGAGTACATATTAGTATAAGTTTAAAGACCCTTCTTTCTCTTTGCCCTTCCTGCTCATTTCTATTTGTCCGCTATACCTATTATTGTCCCCGTCACCTAGTGCCACTAGCTTTCCAATATCCACCTCATTCTGCCTATTACTAGTTCCCCTAAAAATCACAATATTACTACACTGGGACTTCACTGTTTTCCCGCCAAAACCCATACCACTATTTCTAGTTTAAAGCCCTAACAGTTCCCTCCACTGCAGTGGCCATTGCCCCCACCCCAGACCTAAATTAGTGAACCCCATCCCTGGCATACATGTCATTTCTGTCAATCAATGGTACTCTATTATCTTCATAGTGTTTGTCCAGCCAACAATTAATACCAATTGCCCAACAATTAATATTTACCTATGACTAAAGTAAGAAGGTGTAAGATTAACCCGTAAAAGGTCCAAATGTATACGTTCTCTCACCCAGCGCCCCGAATATTTTTGGGGAAAAAAAAAATTTATATAGAAATAGAGCTCATTTTTCTAAGTGTTATAGGATAAAGATAACAAAATTTAGGGTCAGTACTCACCGAGATATGCGGCCACAAAGTTGGCACTGGATGCTCACTTGACAGCAACATTGAGTCCTGCCACTTGCAGAAGTGTTGCCGATAGACCTTTTTATCTCGTTTTTAAATTTTATATAATTTTTGTTCTGATAATTACAATTTATAGTAGTTCTTGTGATTTAATAGCCAATCTATGTTCTGACATTAATACACTTACCATCCGACTTACGACCTGCTCGACTTATGACCACTCGACTTACGACCGTGTTTTTTATGCCAAATTTCTGGGAAATAAACAATTATTTGTGTTGTACATAGTGTTTATCCTAAACCTTCCAGTATAAAATACAGTACTAACAGCATAAAAAGTAAAGTAAAACATGAAATACCAAAATAAAATAATAAAATAAAGTCATTATAAAAATGTTTTGTTTATATTCAGTAGTAAAGTTCGACTTACGACCGGTTTCTCGGAACCGAACTCGGTCGTAAGTCGGATGGTAGGTGTATTAGGTACTGAAATTGTACTCAAAATTGTCACAAACACACTGACAGGTGAACATTTACACCTGCCTTGGTCATTTACTATTGTCTAGGAATATATACAATGTATTTATAGGTCCCAATAATATTTTAGACATGCTGGAGTATACATGAAACTTCTTGAAGCATGGTGTTTATGACGAGTGTCACTTATTTGCTGACAGGGTAAGTGTCAGCATAGCTGCTGATCCTCCCTTACATGTGTTGTATGCATAGATTAGTTGAGTATCATAGTACCATCCATGTGCTTTATATAGAAGCACCCTAGGCCTGTGACTGACGTCACGGGGTACAGCTTGAGGCAGTGAGACGAGCTGCCTCACTCTCACTCGACGGTTAGACATAGAAGCAGGCAGAACAAGGCAGGCCTGGGCTCCCATCTCTCATCACAGTCTGACAATACATAGTGTTACCATCCAACAAGTGTGTCTCCCTTCAACCCTCGTTTCTCCTACCGAACCCCATACGACAAATTGGTAGCAACGGAGGGCCTGTAATTCTGACGATTACAGCGATTTCTCGAGATAAATTTCTACTGAGCCGGTCGCCATCTCCTGACGCTAGGCCAACCTAGCCAGCCAGCTACCCCCGCAAGCATCTACCAGCCTCTACATTATTCACTGGTCAGTCTCTTTGTTAGTGTTTATCTGCTTATTTGCATCACTCCCGAGGGGTTGACCCGAGTTTGCAAAATAAGCCAGCAGCCAGTCTGTGATGAGGGAGTCAGTCAGCCTAGCCTACTCCATCCAGCCTTTGCCTGCCAAGCTAGCTTTCCACCCCTGCTGTGCTCATCGTTAGAAGTTATCAGGCTATTCTGTGTGAAGGGTTAAGATAAGCCAAGCCAGCCAGCAACTAACCCAGGTAACTAACCAGTACTCAAGCAAACCACGTGGGTACAGTCTTCATCGCTTTGTGCTTCAAGCTCCAAGCCATTCTGAGTGCTTTTTCATCCCTGTGGGGTTGTGGTATTTCATGGGTTTGTTTTAAGCCAGCCGGCTTAGCGTTTTCGCACCAGTGAGGGTGTCCCCAGTGAGGCTTACGCCGTTCACCCCATAGGCCCAGTTACCACGCGGTCTCCCCACCGCGGCCTCAGCCCTGCCTCACTCACCAAACCACTACCACTGTTTGTAGTCTTACTACGAGTCCTAGCACCATATTTTAAGGACCACATAGGGGGTCAAGAGCTAGAGTGTATTCTTTCGTCAGTGGCGCCATCACTGAAAGCCTCCTGTGCGAGTCAATCATCGATGTAAGCGCAAATTCTACGATCACTTGTGGACAGTAGCCAGCCACGAGACGATAGCTTCCATCCTCCAACCTTCCACCATCTACCTAATTCTTCACCAAGTCGCTACAGCAATAATATTTTTCATAGAGACATTTGCGAGTGTCGAGACATTTCTTTTTGTTTCCAGTGATTTCTTAGTGACATTCAGTAACTTGATTAGACTCCGTGTTTATTATATACTGTTTTCAATATTTTTTTTTCCTTCTTAATTCAGTGTTAATTTCCATGCATTATCTTATGTCTGTTGTGTTGTGCTTCTTTTTTATACACTTGAAGTACCTTAGTGTTTTTTTCCATGTTGTGTGCAACATATGAGCAGTATAGAACTTGTGTTTACACTTCAGAATCACCTTGTGTTCACAGTATCGCAGTGAAGTAATCCAGTAATTTATTATCTTGTATTCTGCATCACAACTCAGTATTGTCTGTTATATTTTTTATCCCAGAATTTGTGTATTCTTGCCAGTTTATTTCATTTTTATCTGTGTTGAACATTTTTGTATTAATTCTTTTCATTTAGCCAGTGTCTAATTTGTCTTATTTCCACAGACAATAGTGCCATTGTTTTGTTCAAGCAAGACAATTATCAAATTTTTCACACCTCAAGTTCATAGCAAGAAAATTCTAGTATTGTGTTTATATTGATGTGTTGTGTTCTGCATCACTAAGTGTTCAAACCTTTTGTTCTGTGTTTTTGCATCTATTATTTTTCATATTTCATTGAACAAATTCACTCTTAGTACAATTTTTAAGTTGTTCATTTAAAGTAAATTGTTCTTTTGCTTGTTCAGTAAGTGTTGCTTAAGCTACAATTAAGAGTTAAAGTGTTCAATCAGTTCATTCCTTGATATATTTTCTTTTCTTGTAAACTGTATTTTCTTGTGTAATTTTTTTTTATTATTGCACATTGACTCATTTTGCAATAATTCTTGTGCAAATATTGTGTTATTAAAAATTTTCTTTCAGAAATTTTATGTAGTGTTGTGCAGTACTTTTGATTAGCAATTGTTATTTGCAATATTACTACAGTTTATTTCAGTGCAGTTTCTTATGCTCTGTTCTGTGCATAATATTTTATTCTTTGTGTACCATTTTATTTTATTGTTAGTGAATTGTTTTCCCCAGTTTTTCTTAATTTTGCACAAGTTTTATTAAGTCCATTTTAACATTTTTGAATGATTCATCATTTTATTGTTGAATTTCCCTACTGCACTGAGAGTAAAGACAACTCACTGTGCCATTCATTCAATTTTAAAGTAAAGTTGAGCATATTAGATTTGAGTAAAGTACAAGTTCTCTTGATTTTCAAAGTGTTGTCTATTCAGTTGAGTATTTCTTTCGAGAGTTTCCTTGCTTACAGTGTGACCTGTCAATTTTTATTTACTTATGCAGAATAGTTAGTAATTTCTTCCCATTTAAGTTCACTGTGTTGTGTGTTCCTCAGTTACATTTTCTTTTATTCTTTCTATTTTTTTTTTTTGCCTTATGCCCTTGAGTAAGTTCCCTGAGAACATGTCCCAGTTACTTTTGAATGTTCACTTAGTGTATCATGCCAGTCAAAGTCAATATGAATCAGTCCACAGTACCAATATTCCCTTACTGTCTGGAATACAATACCCAGCCCTTGAGCAATGTGTTTGTTCTCACAGCTTGTATCTGAGATTTGTTAGTGCTGCAAAATGTGAAGTTCAGATTAAGTTCCTGTAGATTTGTTCATTACTTATTAACATAGCCGAGCGGTCAGGCACTAGTAACTCTGTCACTCCCATCTGTGTTCCACGTACACCTTCAGATATGCAAGATAGTGTATTGCCTCAAGTGTCCAAGGACACTCAGACTGTCTTGAGTGCTCAGCCTATCTCTGCAATGCCTGCTAGTCCAAGTAGTAGTTTCTTCACAGGGGATGCCTTGTCGGAAAACGATTACTTGAGACTAGTAATGCCATCTCTTGTTGATATCACATGCCGTATGCAGAAAGACGTCTCTGTTGCGGCTAGTGCTCTCACTAGGGTGTCTGTTGTTGTTCCTTGTGTTCCAGATGGTGATCCTATCCTAGTTGACAGTAATTCATGCAATGTAAGAAGTTATTTCTAGAGTAACTTTCACATGTTGTTAACGTTTGTAAGTGAAGTTTCTTTATAGCTGATACCTCGTGTCACTGTGTGCGACTCAGATTGAATATCAGCATTGTTCACCGTGTTCATTTCTTTTCCCGTGCTTGTAGCGAGAGATAGTAGATTCGTTCTCCCTTGCTCATATTGAGTGTTATAGCGTTAATTTTTTCAACCGGGGAGAGTCATCCACTCCACCGAGTTTGTTCATTCCTCCAGTAAGAAAGAACCGATCCCTTGTGGTCTGGTGTGGTTCGATTCCTGCTCCAGGAAGATCTTATTCTGACTGTGAAGCCACCAGCACCCATTAGTGACTTTGTAATGAGCCAAGAATTACTGTATCGAACAGTCGAGTTGGGTACTTCAAACAGAAGAGTATACCAGTTAGTAATTCCACAGTCACTAGTGAACGTAGCTCTACAGCTAGTTCATGATGCACCAGGTGTTGCACACCCTGGTATGGATCGTTCTGTGAAACAAGCCAGAATGAAATACTTTTGGCCATGTATGGCAACTGACATTTCAGAATATGTTAAGAAATGTAGTGTTTGTATGCAACATAAAGGAAATGTCAATGGTCCTAATCCAATCCAAGTGTACCCAACCACTAGCGAACCGTGGGAAAGAGTTGCCCTTGATTTGTTAACCAATTTTAAATGTTCCCTCCAAGGCAACAAACATCTGTGTGTTATGGTAGACCATTTCACCAGATATTGTGAGTTCCTATTGCAGATAAGACTGCAGAGACAGTAGCTGAAGTGTAAAGAATGCATTATCTGCAGGCATACCACCCCATAGAATAGAGTAAGGTGATGAGGGTATCAAATGATTTAGATAAAGAAAAATTGGATATCAAATTGGGGAGGAGGAGTATGGAAGAAGTGAATGTTTTCAGATACTTGGGAGTTGACGTGTTGGCAGATGGATTTATGAAGGATGAGGTTAATTATAGAATTGATGAGGGAAAAAAGGCGAGTGGTGCGTTGAGGTATATTTTTTTTTTTTTTTTTTTATTATCACACTGGCCGATTCCCACCAAGGCAGGGTGGCCCGAAAAAGAAAAACTTTCACCATCATTCACTCCATCACTGTCTTGCCAGAAGGGTGCTTTACACTACAGTTTTTAAACTGCAACATTAACACCCCTCCTTCAGAGTGCAGGCACTGTACTTCCCATCTCCAGGACTCAAGTCCGGCCTGCCGGTTTCCCTGAATCCCTTCATAAATGTTACTTTGCTCACACTCCAACAGCACGTCAAGTATTAAAAACCATTTGTCTCCATTCACTCCTATCAAACACGCTCACGCATGCCTGCTGGAAGTCCAAGCCCCTCACACACAAAACCTCCTTTACCCCCTCCCTCCAACCCTTCCTAGGCCGACCCCTGCCCCGCCTTCCTTCCACTACAGACTGATACACTCTTGAAGTCATTCTGTTTCGCTCCATTCTCTCTACATGTCCGAACCACCTCAACAACCCTTCCTCAGCCCTCTGGACAACAGTTTTGGTAATCCCGCACCTCCTCCTAACTTCCAAACTACGAATTCTCTGCATTATATTCACACCACACATTGCCCTCAGACATGACATCTCCACTGCCTCCAGCCTTCTCCTCGCTGCAACATTCATCACCCACGCTTCAGGTATATGTGGAGTCAAAAAACGTTATCTATGGAGGCAAAGAAGGGAATGTATGAAAGTATAGTAGTACCAACACTCTTATATGGATGTGAAGCTTGGGTGGTAAATGCAGCAGCGAGGAGACGGTTGGAGGCAGTGGAGATGTCCTGTCTAAGGGCAATGTGTGGTGTAAATATTATGCAGAAAATTCGGAGTGTGGAAATTAGGAGAAGGTGTGGAGTTAATAAAAGCATTAGTCAGAGGGCAGAAGAGGGGTTGTTGAGGTGGTTTGGTCATTTAGAGAGAATGGATCAAAGTAGAATGACATGGAAAGCATATAAATCTATAGGGGAAGGAAAGAGGTAGGGTCATCCTCGAAAGGGTTGGAAAGAGGGGGTAAAGGAGGTTTTGTGGGCGAGGGGCTTGGACTTCCAGCAAGCGTGCATGAGCGTGTTAGATAGGAGTGAATGGAGACGAATGATACTTGGGACCTGACGATCTGTTGGAGTGTGAGCAGGGTAATATTTAGTGAAGGGATTCAGGGAAACCGGTTATTTTCATATAGTCGGACTTGAGTCCTGGAAATGGGAAGTACAATGCCTGCACTTTAAAGGAGGGGTTTGGGATATTGGCAGTTTGGAGGGATATGTTGTGTATCTTTATACGTATATGCTTCTAAACTGTTGTATTCTGAGCACCTCTGCAAAAACAGTGATAATGTGTGAGTGTGGTGAAAGTGTTGAATGATGAAAGTATTTTCTTTTTGGGGATTTTCTTTCTCTTTTGGGTCACCCTGCCTCAGTGGGAGACGACCAACTTGTTAAAAAAAAACCACCCCGAAGTCCTTAGTAACAGATAATGGAGGTGAATTCTGTAATTAGATTCTTGAAAATTTGTGTACGTTGTACAAGATCTCTAAATCCACCATTGTTCCTCATCATCCTGCCAGCAATGGGTTAGCTGAACGAACCAATAAGAAAGTACTTGATGTCTTGAGAGCCACTATCAGCCCCAATAGTGAAACTTGGGATGAAGTTATACCAGATATTCAATGTGCCATAAATTCTGCTTACAACACTTCCATAGGTGATACTCCACATTATGCATTGTATGGTGTAGACAAGCATTTACCCTATGAGTTGTTATATTCCACTCCAAAACCTAATTGCAACCCTGATTATTTCATAGCAACTCGTACCAGCATAGCTCAGAGTGTTTTTAGAAGAATCCGTGAAACTTCATAAATCAACAGCAGAATTTACTAGAGAAACTAATAGCCGTGCTAAGCCGTCAAAAGTTAAAGTAGGTTCAAGAGTAATGCTGACAAATTTCAACAAAACATCCGAAATGCCTAAGCTCGATCAAAAGTTTGTTGGCCCTTAACGAGTTGTAGAACATATCTCTGGCAATAAGTATAAGGTTAGAGAAATTAGTATTGGTAAGTACAAAGAATCGGATTTAGATCATATGAAATTAGTATGCGATGTTGATGATATTGCTACCCAGACTAATGTGACAGATGCTGAAAATCCTCTTGACCCTGTACCCTCTACCTCAAATACTCAAGTCAGATATTCAACCTGAATGTCGTTACTCCTTGTGTAATCGACAAGTAATGAGAAACCCACAAGTATCTTTTGTAGATACTCGTTCAGATCTCCCTCAGTCAAGGCAGGTGTTAGCCATTGCAGAGAAATTCGATCCTCCCAGAGATAACCATTCTGCATATGTAAACCTCACCCTCGCAGAATTGGGTTTAAATGTACATAGCCTGTATAATTAGATGTCCAAGATGAAGGAAATTGTCAACTGTGTGCTTTGTTATTAACTGATCAGTTTTTTCAGAATTTTTTTTTTCGTGTTCACGTTCCCTCTGTATTCTGAGAATTTGACAGTAATGGTCTGTGTGCACCAGATTTGCTTTGCTGTTAATTTCACCTTGTATATATATGTATTTATTCTTCCTCAGAATCCGTAGAGTGCATGAATACAGTTCGATCGATCAATTCCATCCATATTCTACAATGATTTGTTCTTACAGTTTGTAATGCATTACATTAAAACTTATTACGTTAACACCCATTACAACGAAACTCATTACGTTAACACCCATTACGTAAAACTCATTATGTTAACATCCATTAGTTCTAAGTTATATATGTATTTGTTATTGTATAGAATCAGCCCAGAACCACCTGCCTGTTCAGCCTATAGCACAGTAATGTATGTCGAGACGACATACGTAACATGACCGAGCTGTCAGCATAGTTGCTGATCCTCCCTTACGTGTGTTGTATGCATAGATTAGTTGAGTATCATAGTACCATCCATGTGCTTTATACAGAAGCTCCCTAGGCCTGTGACTGTATGACGTCATGGGGTACAGCTTGAGGCAGTGAGACGAGCTGCCTCGCTCTCACTCGACGGTTAGACATAGAAGCAGGCAGAACAAGGCAGGCCTGGGCTCCCATCTCTCATCACAGTCTGACAATACATAGTGTTACCATCCAACAAGCGTCTCCCCCTTCAACCCTCGTTTCTCCTACCGAACCCCATACGACATAAGCAGTGGAGTGACATTTGATGATAGTGCAGAATAAGAAGAATAAGAAGAATAAGAATAATAAGAATAAGAAAAAGAATAAGAATAAGAAGAATAAGAATAATAATAAAAAAGAATAAGAGGAATAAAAAGAAGAATAAGAATAAGAAAAAAGAATAAGAATAAGAAGAAAAAGAATAATAAAAAGAAGAATAAGAAAAAGAATAAGAGGAATAAAAAGAAGCATAATAAGAAGAATAAGAAAAAGAATAAGAATAAAAAAAGGAATGTGTGTATGCTTCTAAACTCTTGTATTCTGAGCACCTCTGCAAAAACAGTGATAATGTGCGAGTGTGGTGAAAGTGGTGAATGATGAAAGTATTTTCTTTTTGGGGATCTTATTTCTTTTTTGGGTCACCCTGCCTCGGTGGGAGATGGCCGACTTGTTGGAAAAAAAAAAAAGAATAAGAATAATAATAAGAATAAGAAAAAGAAGAAAAAGAGGAATAAAAAGAAAAATAATAATAATAATAATAATAATAATAATAATAATAATAATAATAATAATAATAATAACAACAAGAAGAATAAGTAGAACAGGGATAAGAATAAGAAGAATAACAAGAATAAGAATAAAAAGAATAAGAATAATAAGAATAGCAAGAAGAATAATAAAAAGAATAAGAACAAGAAGAATAAGAATAAGAAGAATAACAACAATAAGAATAAAAAGAATAAGAATAACAAGAATAAAAAGTAGAATAAAAAGAAGAAAAAGAAGAAAAAGAATAAGAAAAACAGGAATAATAAAATGAATAAGAATATGAAGAATAAGAAGTAGCACTACTAGCAGTAGTAGTAGCACTAGTACTAGCACTAGTAGCACTACTAGCAGTAGTAGTAGCACTAGTACTAGCACTAGTAGCACTACTAGCAGTAGTAGTAGCACTAGTACTAGCACTAGTAGCACTACTAGCAGTAGTAGTAGCACTAGTACTAGCACTAGTAGCACTAGTACTAGTAGCACTAGTACCACTAGTAGCACTAGTACTAGTAGCACTAGTAGCACTAGTACTAGTAGCACTAGTAGCACTAGTACTAGTAGCACTAGTAGCACTAGTACTAGTAGCACTAGTAGCACTAGCACTAGTAGCACTAGTACTAGTAGCACTAGTAGCACTAGTACTAGTAGCACTAGTAGCACTAGTACTAGTAGCACTAGTAGCACTAGTACTAGTAGCACTAGTAGCACTAGTACTAGTAGCACTAGTAGCACTAGTACTAGTAGCACTAGTAGCACTAGTACTAGTAGCACTAGTAGCACTAGTACTAGTAGCACTAGTAGCACTAGTACTAGTAGCACTAGTACTAGTAGCACTAGTAGCACTAGTACTAGTAGCACTAGTAGCACTAGTACTAGTAGCACTAGTAGCACTAGTACTAGTAGCACTAGTACTAGTAGCACTAGTACTAGCACTAGTAGCACTAGTACTAGTACTAGTAGCACTAGCACTAGTACTAGTAGCACTAGCAGCACTAGTACTAGTAGCACTAGCAGCACTAGTACTAGTAGCACTAGTAGCACTAGTACTAGTAGCACTAGTAGCACTAGTACTAGTAGCACTAGTAGCACTAGTACTAGTAGCACTAGTACTAGTAGCACAAGTAGCACTAAAACTAGTAGCACTAGTACTAGTAGCACTAGTAGCACTAGTACTAGGCACCAGCACTAGCAGCACAGTACTGGTAGTACTAGCACTGGTACTGATGGTACAGGCACTAGTACCAGTAGTACAGCACCAGTACTAGTACTAGCACTGGTAGTACAGCACTGTACCAGCAGTACACACAGGTACTAGTAGGTGCTGGCACAGCTAGGAGTACCAGCACAGGTGCTCAGTAGGCACTAGCACAGCATCCAGGTAGCTGGACTGACACTAGCACCTAGTGCATGTATCTAAGCTAGTAGCACTGAGCACAGACTGGCTCAGTACCAGCACTAGCACTAGCAGCACTGCACCAGCACCTAGTGAGCACCAGCACTAGTACTAGTAGTACCAGCACCAGTACCAGTAGCACTAGTACTGGTAGTACCAGCACAGTACTGGTGCTGGCAGCAGTACCAGTACTAGCAGCACTAGTACCAGCACGAGCAGCACTAGGTAATGCAGTAGCAGTACTGTACTAGCAGCACTAGTACCAGTAGCACAGGTAGCACTAGCACCAGTAGCACCAGTACCAGTAGCACCAGCAGCACCAGCACCAGTAGCACAGCACCAGCACCAGTAGCATCCAGCACCGGCAGCTGGTGCAGCACCAGCACTAGTAGCACTGGTACCAGTAGCACCAGCACCAGTAGCACAGTAGACAGTACAGCACAGTGGAGCACCTGGCACCAGCACTGTAGCACCAGTGGCACTAGCACTAGTGGCACCAGTACAGTAGCACCAGGTACTAGGTACTAGTAGCAGCAGTACTAGTACTGCAGCACTAGTACTAGTAGTGCTCAGTAGCACTAGTACAGTGGTGCATAGTAGCACTAGGTACTAGCAGCACAGGTAGGCACTGCACTAGTAGCACTAGTACTGGTAGTAGTGGCACAGTACTAGTAGTAGCACTAGTACTAGTCCGCAACTAGCTATAGCAGTACTACAGCAGCACTAGCACTAGCACTGTACTAGAGCACAGTACAGTAGCACCTGGTACAGTAGGCACCAGTACTAGTAGTAGGGCAAAGCACAGTACCTAGCAGTGCTGGCACTAGTACAGGTACCAGCACTGGTACTTGGTAGCACTAGCACATACTAGTAGCTGGACCAGTACCAGCAGCATGGCACTAAAGTACAAGACTAGTAGGCATGCGTACTGCAGTACAGCACTATGCAGTAGGTGCTAGCACTGTACTACAGCTCTGCTAGCAGTACAGCACTAGTAATCACTCAGCATCCAGGTACCAGTAGCACTAGCACTAGCACCACTAGCACTAGCATTAGTTAGTACCAGCACAGTACCACCAGGCACTAGCACAGCAGTACCTGCACTAGCATAGCAGTACGTGCAACTAGTGCAAGGTAGTACCAGCACTAGTACTAGTAGCACTAGCAACTGGTACTGCACTAGCACTGGTGTACTCCAAAGCACCATACAGTAGTCAGCACTAGCACAGCACTCAGCACTAGTAGGTGCTCAGGCAGCAGGTGCAGGTATGCTAGCACTGTACTCAGCTACAGGCAGCTAATCAGCACTAGTACTAGCAGCACCAGTACTAGCACTACAGCACAGCACTAGCAGCACTAGGTACAGTGCAACTAGTAAGGCACTAGCACTAGCAGTACCAGTACCACTAATACAGTAGCGTGCAGTGGCACTGGTACTAGGTAGGCAGTCAGCAGCACCTAGTGCTAGCTAGTGGCACTGTGCTAGTGGCACACTAGCACCAGCAGCGACAGTACAGTGCACAGTACCAGCAAGGCGCAGCACAGCAGCACAGGTACCTGTGCACAGTACTGGCACTAGCTAACAGCACAGTACTAGGTGGCACCAGTACAGCACAAGGCAGCACTAGGCACTAGGCAGCACTAGTGCTGGCACGTGTACTGAGCACCAGTAGCACAGTACCAGCTGCACAGCAACAGCAGCTACTAGCACTGGTGCAGCACCAGCACACCAGTAGGCACTAGTAATAAAGGCGCTATTCAGTACGGCGCTGTACTAGTACCAGTAGCACCAGTACCAGCAGCAGCTAGGTACAGCGCAACAGTACTAGCGCACTAGGTACTAGCAGCACCTAGCATAGCAGCACCAGGTACTAGTGGCAACTACACAGTACAGGCAGCACTAGTACAGGTGCAGCACCTGGCACTGGTACCAGCAGCACTAGCATAGCAGCAGCACAGTACTGGCAGCAGCACAAAGTACCAGCAGCACCAGTACTATTAGTAAAGCACAGTACAGTAGCAGCACAGCACTAGTAGCTAATCAGCAAGCACCAGTACTAGCAGCACTGCACTAGCAGCTCCTGCACCAGCAGCACATACAGCAGCACAGGCAGCACAGCACTGGAGCAGCACCAGCACTAGCAGCATAGGCAGCACTGGTGCTGGTGCAGCTACTAGCACTAGTAGCACTAGCACTAGTGAGTACTAGCACTGGTGCGCAATAGTACTAGTACCAGCTAGTGGCACTAGCACTAGCAGTGGCACTGTACTAGTACCAGCAGTTAACTAGCACTAGCAGCACCAGCTATCAGCAGCACTAGTGCAAGGTGAGTGGCACTAGCACTAGTACCTAGTATCAGCTAGTCATAGCACCAGCTAGCAGTGCCTGGTACCAGTAGCACCAGCAGCACAGTAAGTAGCTATCAGCTAGCGCTAGGTGTACTGTACAGCTAGTAAGCACTAGTAGCTACTAGCACCAGCATACAGCAGCACTAGCCAGTACCCTAGCACCAGTAGCAATAGCACCAGTAGCAATAGCTACCTGCAGCAATAGCAGCTGCACCAGTACTAGTATAGCAGTAGCTTGGCAGCAGCTACTAGCACTAGTGGTGCACAGTAGCAGCACCAGCACCAGCAGCGCCAGGCCAGCGCGCTAGGTAGCTGTAAGTGACTAGTACTAGCAGCACAGCACCAGCAGCACCTAGCACCAGCACAGCAGCACCAGCATGTAGCACCAGTACAGCAAGGTAGCATAATAGGTGCAGTGGCAGCACCAGCTACCAGGCGTGGTGCAGTACAGCACTAGACCACTAGTAGTACAGTACCATTGGTGCACAGCACTAGCACCAGCAGCACCAGGTAGCATGTGGCACTAGTACCTAGTAGCACTAGTACCAGTAGCATTAGCAGCACCAGGTACTAGCACCAGCAGCAACTGTGCTAGTAGCACAGCAGTGCCGAAGCACTAGCTAGCACTAGCACCTAGCAGCACCTAGCACTAGCAGCACAGCTAACAAGCAGCACTAGTACTGGTGCACAGTACAGTAGCACCAGGCACAGTAGCAGGTGCAACTGGCACTGGTTAGCTGCACAGCATAGGCACCATAGGTACTAGGCACCTGGTACAGTGCACCAGTACTAGCAGAATCAGCACTAGCACTAGGCAGCACTAGCATGGGCAGTACCTAGTACCAGTAGCACCAGCAGCACTAGCAATGTGCAGTACCAGTAGCACTAGGCACCAGTAGCACTAGCACCAGTAGTACAGCACAGTAGCACTAGTACTAGTACTAGTAGTACTAGTAGCACTAGTACTAGTAGTACTAGTAGCACTAGTACTAGTAGCACTAGTACTAGTAGCACTAGTACTAGTAGCACTAGTACTAGTAGCACTAGTACTAGTAGCACTAGTACTAGTACTAGTAGCACTAGTACTAGTACTAGTAGCACTAGTACTAGTAGCACTAGTACTAGTAGCACTAGTACTAGTAGCACTAGTACTAGTAGTACTAGCACTAGTACTAGTACTAGTAGCACTAGTACTAGCACTAGTACTAGTAGTACTAGCACTAGTACTAGTAGTACTAGTAGCACTAGTACTAGTGGTAGTAGCACTAGTACCAGTAGCACTAGTACCAGTAGCACTAGTACCAGTAGCACTAGTACCAGTAGCACTAGTACTAGTGGTAGTAGCACTAGTACTAGTAGCACTAGTACCAGTAGCACTAGTACCAGTAGCACTAGTACCAGTAGCACTAGTACCAGTAGCACTAGTACTAGTAGCACTAGTACTAGTACTAGTAGCACTAGTACTAGTGGTAGTAGCACTAGTACTAGTAGCACTAGTACTAGTAGTACTAGTAGCACTAGTACTAGTAATAGTACCCTTGAAACATGACATAAGATGTATATCACTGTTATATTATCACTCCACTGATGACAGTGTTGACATCTGATGAGCGTACACTGCCTTGCTTTATTTGTTGTCATTGTTACACCATAGAGCAAGCAAGCCAGCCAGCCAGCCAGCCAGCCAAACACGTATTACACGTTCCAGAATTGTTTCTCTTTACTTAAGGCATAGGTTATAAGACATTCTGAAAGGGTGTTGCACATGGGTTATTATCGAGTTTTTTATATTTCTGCGATTACTTGTGGCCACATTCACCTCAAAGCCACTAAATTCGGGGTCAACATCACTTTCCTTGGTGTTTACCGTGCTGTTTTCTCTAGCTGTCACTCAAATTAACTGGTACTCCCACAAGGTACTACGTGGTCCCAGATTTTTTTAATACTGTGCACACTGAGTGTTAAGATCCATTCTATGGTGACCAGGCATCTCAGGCCAATCATGCCAAATTTGGGGCACTAGCGGTAAGAACGTATATACAGTGGACCCTTGCGTAATGAACGCATCGCGTAACAAATTCGCCTAACGATACATTTTAACGCTAACATTTTGCCTCGGCTAACGCTAAAAAACTCGGGTACCAATTAATATCATTAGGTGAGGGTCCACTGTATATGTTTGGACTGTTTAGGGGGTTAAATATACACTAAAAACTACACATCATAAAAACTGGAAATTAATGAGAATTTGTATTTTCATTTGTGTACATGTGTATGCTATTATGCGAGTTTTTTTTTTTATTTAATATACCAGCTGTCTCTCACCAAGGTAGGGCAACCAGAAAAAGAAGAAATGCTTTTATCATTCACTCCAGCACTGTCTTGCTAGTGTCTAATACTGCTCAATGAATCAGTAAATCCCAAATGAATGGAAAACAAACACTGTGTAAAGAATCAGTATGGTTCATCTCTGAGAACCACCAGTCACCTAAAGTTTCAAAGGCCTAAATATGCAAATCATCTGTAGTATTTACCTATATAGGTGTCTGTTTTGGTTAAAGAAAACCATATAAACCTTGCACTGTCATGACCCCCAAAATTAAATGCTGTAGTTATTTAATAATAAAAATTGTCCTGAAATGAAAGATAATCTTTCCCTCAAGGTTATGACACCAAAAATGTGAAATTTGATGGAAAACTTACTGAATTACAGACACAAAGTTAGTGGTGTGAGCATAATTTACACATCGGAGTTTGGACAATTTGAATCCTATTTTAAACCAAATCCTTACCCAATCTGACCAAATTTCTAGCTATTTTGCAAATGTGCTTTCAATTAAGTTCAAGAAGCTGCCAATTCAACTACCATAACTATCTTACAAAGTGCACAGAAGTTGGCAACTTGGCCAATTTTACACAAAATTCTAAAACTTTCAATTTAATAATAAAGTCCCCAATAAACACTGCATTTCAATCACTAAAGCAACCAATCCTTTGTGCATTAATCATATCCCCAGGCCCTCCATTTTCAATTAAACATCAGCATGTTGGAGTGTGAGCAGGGTAATATTTAGTGAAGGGATTCAGGGATACCGGTTATTTTCATATAGTCGGACTTGAGTCCTGGAAATGGGAAGTACAATGCCTGCACTTTAAAGGAGTGGTTTGGGATATTAGCAGTTTGGAGGGATATGTTGTGTATCTCTATACGTATATGCTTCTAAACTGTTGTATTCTGAGCACCTCTGCAAAAGCAGTGATAATGTGTGAGTGTGGTGAAAGTGTTGAATGATGAAAGTATTTTCTTTTTGGGGATTTTCTTTCTTTTTTTTGGGTCACCCTGCCTCGGTGGGAGATGACCGACTTGTTGAAAAAAAAAAAAAAATGAACACAAAAAAAAGTCACTAAACATGAAAAAAAAAAAAGTTTTACCTTATTTATTGGTTAATAATATATAACCAAGAGTGATTGGTCATGGTTCAGACTATCCCATTAACTGAAGGAAGCCTATTAAAAACCCATAAAATATACTGGGGAAAGGGCTAGGTGGGAAAGATGCCCTACCCTTTCTAAAGAAAAATTGCCAAGTCGAACATTTCTGCTACCCAGAGCCTTATTTCAAACTACATACTTCCAGTCCTGAAACTGACCAAAAAAAATCCATTTCACTAGTGTTTTCTATGGTATCAACTGATACCAATAAGTAGCTTAAAAAACATGAAAGGCACCTAGAAAACACCAGAGAGTTTGTATTTTAAACGAAATACAGTGTCAGAGGTTTGCTTTTCCTGTTATACACTGCATGGTGCCTTTTTTTTTTTTTTTTTTTTTTTTTTTTTTTTTTTTTTTTTTTTTTTAAACTCTGCATACTCACTACACAGATCCATTCTCTCATGTCCAGGTCAAAATGTACTGGGCTTAAAACGTGGATCTATGTTAGTGATGCTGCCATCAATAACAGACCACTATGGAAGACAGTGAAAGGGTCAAAACTACTGATCATACCTCATGAGGGAGTGTGAATGTTGAAGACTGCTGGAAGGGCCATGAACCTGATGATAGCACCTGGATAGCAAAATCTAAGTCTAAAGGCTCATTGCTGCTCACCAGGTGTTTTCTAAACTGATCATTGAGGTCTTTTGATACACCAATATCCTGCAAGTACAAAGACAATTTAAAAAAAAGAAAAGAAAAGAAAAAGAAAGAAAAAAAAACTTACAAAAAACTAGTTTGCACCATTCATCAATCTATACAGCATTTTAACAATTGTTTCCTACACTGTTTATATGCATATTAACTCCCTATTCTAAATACATATACTGTTTATGCAATAAGATAACAGGAAACAGGCTCCCACAAAGGTAAGGTGACTCATCACATACTGTCTTGTCAAAAAATTTGACACTAATACCAATGAACACCAGAACTCAAACAGTGACACCCATCCTGCAAAGCAGGCAATGAACTTACCAAGTGTTTTCATTTTATTATGAAAGACTGACTGATATGTTACATCAGACCTTTATGCAGCAAGTGAATACTAATGTAATGATCTGAAGATAAACTTATCTTTACTTAGGATACAGAATTTTGCCAAAGGCCTGTAAAGAGATTATCTACCTGCAGCCCTATCAGTAAATCTAGCAGCTCAGTTGTGAGCTTTGTTTCAGTATGGACCCTCATGGCAAGTGCCTTGATGCCAGTGAAATTCTCTTGATCCAAGAAACTAGACTTACCCTCCCCATCCTAGGATTGAACCCAATTGCTTTTTATTTCCCAAGCACTACACAACATGTACAGGTTTAGAGCCTCACTAAGAAAAAACAGTTAACAGTTCTTTGGATTTTTACATTTTCCAGTAAACAACTGCCTCTTCCAATGAAGTGGGTGATGGTAGAATTGTTTAAGTGGTCCATGAAACTTCAACACAGAATACATTATTTTTAACAATGAAAATCTATTTTCTCTGCAAAGTTGCATGAACAGTACTGTCTGCTACCTCATGTCAGCTTCTCCACCTCAAGCTATACATACAGGTGTTCAGAGCATACCCAGCTGCTGAAGACAAGGGAGTGCAGTAAAGCACAAGGAAAAGTTATTAAGAGCATTATTGATGCAATGAGAGGTATACTGACATGTTGCTATTCCTAGAGTGGTTCTTGGAACTTTCCATAAAGTATTCTTTCATAATTTTAAATGTAATTCTCTCTTAGTTTGTAGCCAGTGAGCCTAATAAACATGAACATGGTTTAGCCTATTATTTGACTGACCATTTTTAAATAAACTTTTGGAAACTGCAACACTGTCAAAGAGGTCCAGAAAAATAATGTCTTCATAAAAATTAATTTGATAAATGCTTTAAAAAAAAAAAAAATTCTATCAACTTACTTGCATGGGTACCTTATTAAGAATTTTGACTGCTGAAATATCTTAAGTCCTTCCCATGTATTCTTTACAGCCTTAAGCTTACATTCTTATGAATAATTGAAGCAGTAGAGTCCATTTCTCTCATTTATTATTTTGAACACATCAGCCACATCCCACCGAGGTTGGATAAATAAAAACATCACAACTGCTATCTTGTCAAAAGTGTGCTGACATAACAGTTCAGATGAACCTCCGAACTGTAACTTCCTCTAAGAGTCTATTAAAATTGTTATAATAAACTACAAATTACTTATACTGTACCTGGAACATTCTCTGTAGCTTGGACGTATATTCAAACCCACACGCTTGCTTGAGCTTGGAGATCATGGATGCTTCCGCATCATCACTAGCAGACATGTGTTGCACTAACCTCTTTGCTAACATTTTACTATAGAATTTTTGGAATACATCCTTGTCTTCTATATACTTGAATACTATCATAACCTGGAAAGTATTTGATAAAATTAGAATATGAAAATCTTATGTTATAGTGCTAAAGGTAGAACACTTCGAGGTAGCTAGATCCTTAATTCAGTAGTTTTTACTGGTACTGCACAACATTATAACCACAAGCAGCCTATATCAAGTACAAAATGTATTTAAGAGTCTGCTTATAGGTGAAACTATACCAATAATAAACTTCACTGCATTAGGTGTATTCAGAGGTATTGGCATTACGACTACAGCCTCTCCTCACTTAGCGACGTACCCGTTTACCGACGACTCGGATTTACGACGGGATATCTGACCAGTATGCTTACCTAAATAATGTATATTAGAGCTGATTTCCTCTATTCTGTTTATTACAATATATAGTACACTACTGTATAAACATTTAAAAATATGCCATTAATGTTATAAGTGGTGCAAAGGTTACATTAAAACAACATCAAAGATGGCTGACACAAACCCACTACCATTATAGTATACTCCTCACTTAGCGACGAATTCATTTACCAACGTGGTCTTAGGAACAGAACTCCGCCGTTAAGTGAGGAGAGATTGTATTTAGAATAGCAGAACATGTTCATAATCTACGACAAGAGTAATAAACAATACAAAAATAACCCACACATAAGAGACAAACTTTTAACAATGTTTGAGTCTGACTTGGACCATTAACTAGATAATGGTCCAAGTCAGACCAAAGCATTGTCTTAAGTTCCAGTATCCCATGTGCACAACATCTGTGTAAAAACCAATACGTACATTGTAAATTCTCCAACAAAATACATTTGGAGTAAAATTATCAAAGCCATTTAGATATCATGGTACAAAAACAAAACTTTTTTAGGGCCTCCCTGGCTTTGATAGATTTTTTTTAAGTGAAGGTCACAATTTATGTTGCATAAATAAAAGATTACTAGCTTCAAGAGAGACAGTCAAATTACCATGATTATCTTCTGTAAAACTTTTATAATTCAGCAAATACTCAATATTCTTTTGGTTGCTGTGTTATTTGAATCACAATAACTGTATGTGTGTAAAAATACTCCAAATATGGATTAAAAACAGAAGGAAATTATTTCAAATAATCAAAAGAAACATTCCATGAAATGCATGAATTTTGGTAAACAATACTGATGGGGAAGCGAGAAGCACGACTTGTAGTAAAATAGATAAAAATAAAGCCTTTACACAGTGAAATGGTTGTTTATCAGTTTTGTAAACATTACTGTAATTTACAATAAAAGATAGGAAGTTTCAAAATTTAAACAGAGCTTTGACCATGAATATCATTCAGCACTCTTGACAAACACGCACATAAGAAAACCAAAAGATTTAAAGAAAAAAAAAAAAATTCAAGACAATGAACATTAATAAAACCCACAACACAAATGCTATCATACCAAGTTAATTAAAAATTCCACTCAATTATTAACATCAAAAGACTCTCCTAGAAGACCACAGATCCCTATAAGCATCCCGGTCACTTTAAAAACCCTGAGAAAGGGAATGCTCAAGCCAATTGCAAAATTTTAAAATGTGTTTCACAGTAAGATGCACTCCATGTACTACAGAGGATGGCAGGAGCACCTGCAAGTTGATGTTTATGGGTGATATACATAAGCTCACCTAGGTAGAAGGTTGGTAGACAGCAACCATCCAGGGAGGTACTACAGTCCTGCCAAGCGAAGTGTAAAATGGATACTTGTAATTGTTTTATATGATGGTAGGATTACTGGTGTCTTTTCTGTTTCATAAACGTGCAAGGTTTCAGGTACATCTTGCTACTCCTACTTACACTTAGGTCACACTACACGTACTTTTTTTTTTTGTCTACAAGTCGGCCATCCCCCACTGAGGCAGGGTGACCCAAAGAAAATCCCAAAAAAGAAAATACTTATATCACTCAACACTTTCACCTCACTCATTCATAATCACTGTTTTCGCAGAGGTGCCCAGATACAACAGTTTAGAAGCATATATAAAGATACATAACATATCCCTCCAAACTGCCAATATCCCAAACCCCCCCCCCCCCTTTAAAGTGCAGGCATTGTGCTTCCCATTTCCAGTACTCAAGTCCAGCTATATAAATATAACCGGTTTCCCTGAAACCCTTCACTAAATATTACCTTGCTCACTCTCCAACAGCTCGTCAGGTCCCAAATACCATTCGTCTCCATTCACTCCTACCACACTCATGCAAGCTTGCTGAAGTCCAAGCCCCTCGCCCACAAAACCTCCTTTACCCCCTCCCTCCAACCTTTTCAAGGACGACCCCTACCCTGACTTCCTTCCTCTACAGATTTATACGCTCTCCATGTTGTTCTACTTTGATCCATTCTCTCTAAATGACCAAACCACCTCAACAACCCCTCTTCAGCCCTCTGACTAATACTTTTATTAACTCCACACCTTCTAATTTCCACACTCCGAATTTTCTGCATAATATATACATCACACATTGCCCTTAGACAGGACATCTTCACTGCCTCCAACCGTCTCCTCGCTGCAGCATTTACAACTCAAGGTTCACACCCACATAAGAGAGTTGGTACCACTATACTTTCATACATTCCTTTTTTTTTGGGGGGGGGGGGGGGGCACCCTGCCTCAGTGGGAAACGGCCGATTTGTTGAAAAAAAAAAATATACCTCGACGCACCACTCACCTTATTTCCTTCATCAATTCTATGGTTAACCTCATCCTTCATAAACCCATCTGCTGACACCTCAACTCCCAAATATCTGAAAACATTCACTTCTTCCAAACTCCTCTCCAGTGTGATATCCAATTTTTCTTTATCTAAATCATTTGATACCCTCATCACCCTACTCTTATCTATGTTCACTTTTAACTGGGGTTTTTTCTATTTTCTTGCTAGTTCTTGTTTATTTCCTCTTATCTCTATGGAGAAGTGGACCAGAATTCTTCCTCCATAAGCCAAGCGTGTCAAAAGAGGCAACTAAAATGCCGGGAGCAAGGAGCTAGTAACCCCTTCTGTATACATTAGTTATAAAGAGAAACTTTTTTTTTTCTTTTTTGGGCTGCCCTCCCTCGGTGGGATATGGCTGGTTTGTTGAAAGATGATACATAAGATCAATGCTCCATCAAAAGAAACAGTCTCAAAGTGACTATTCTGAAAGGAGCAGAGCAATATAAAGGTGGAAAGGTTGAAGAAAGTGTAATGGGTGTGAGAGACGGACTTGAACATCCAATAGGCTCATGTACAAATGTTACTCAAGTAGGTGAAGGAGAATGATTTATGAATTTACTCTACAGTGATGGAGTGAATGATGGTGAAAGTTTCTTTTTTGGGCCACCCTGCCTTGGTGGGAATCGGCCAGTGTAATAATAAATAAATATATATCTCTGGGTCACTAATTAGGTAGAAACCTAATACCGTGTTAAAAAAAAAAGAAAGCACAAGTAATGAGAAAAGAAATCTGTTGCATTGAACATCCCCTTATACATTTAACCAAAGTATATAACATCAACCTCACCTGATTAAGCGTATCTTCTAGTTCTGCTTCCTCTGGATTTTTAGAAGATTTTTTAAGGAGCAAGTCACAATATTTCGCTAAGAGCTCTGGAGACTTTGACGAGGAGTTCGGATGTTTGGTTACACTGTTGTTGTTAATAAAGCGTCCACATGCTTTGTCTAAAGCTGCTACAAAGCCTGTATCATTATTGAAAGCTGTTAGCACTAATGAGTTGTATTTGCGATGAACTTCTAAGATAGTCTGTACATATATTTTTGGGTCCTGTGGATGAAAACATGATTTAATTAATTTGCTATAAAGCCATATACTGGTAATTATAATTTAAATGTAGAGTAATTGCAAACTGAATAACAAATTTTCAATTACAGTGGACCTTAATCAGAATAAATTAAATATAAAATATAAAGATTAAATAAAAAGCACACAATACAAGTATGACCAGCCCTTCCTTACATTAACAGCACTCTCTCCACAGCGATCAATTGCTGCCAAGCCCTGGTTAGTAATGTGTTGCTCCAGTAACGTTCGTAATTCACGCAAACCATCTGGTATTCTGTAATGAAGGGCATGCAATGATGCTATTAAAATGCAAATGAGATACCAAGTTGTAAAACCTTGTAATACTAAGTGGAATTTTTATATTCTGATGTGATATTTTATTAGTCAATCATTTCTACACTTTCAATAAAAAAATACAAACATAAGTCTGTTAAGTATACCTGGTAAAGTGTATGGTAGAGTTATTATTGAAAGAATTAAAAGTAAGACAAAGTAGGATAGCAGATGAACAAGGAGGCTTTAGGAAGGGTAAGGGGTATATAGACCAAATGTTTACAGTGAAACAGGCAAACAGTACAGTGGACCATTGGTTTTCGGGAGTCTTGGTTATCATGAATTTTGGTTATCGGCAACTTCTTTTGTCCAAATATAGGCTCGATTTTCACGATTTACCCTGGATTTCGGCAGTGGTATGGTAAGTGTCCCAGTGGCTCCGCGCACATAAAGCCTTCCACAGACGCACTCAGCGCCACATTGGCATTGTTTATCGGCGAGTGAATCACACCCTGCATTCATACAAAACATTTTGCAATAATCCAGTGTTTTTTGTGCTTGCAACTGCTAAATAAGACACCAAAGGCCCCAAAGAAAGCTCCTAGTGCCAGGCCTTTGGTAAAGATGATGAGGAAACACGATAAAATTAAGGAAGGAAATCACAGAAATGTGAAAGTGGCGTACGTGTGGCCGATCCTGCCAGAATGTACGGGAATGTATAGGAGGGGAGACTGTGCCTTCTTCAGTGATTCTACTATATGTACGATAATAAAGCATCAGAAGTCGATAAAGGCTATAGCACCAGCCAGCGATAAAGTGTAGCATTAACAGTGTAGCAATTAAGTGATAGAAAAGGGACACGAAACTAACTCATCCAATGTTGTTGGAGGTATAGGGCCACTGACAACACTGCTGCCCCTGTTGCTGCCTCAACCATCACTAATACGTACGACTTAAACTGTCAGTGGCCCTTATAAACCCAACACCACCACCACTTGTGACATACATAGTGACATATTTTATTCATTCTAGAGTATGTACAGTATCATGTTTCTATGTTATTAATATTGTTTATTATGTCATATTAGATGAATAGTGATAGATAAATAAGCCGCAGACTTGATAATAGCATCATATTCGAGCATTTTGTCCAGTCTCTAAACAGGTAAGTGTGATGTTAAATGTTCATTTATACATATTATTAGTGCTTTATATTTGTCATTCTTTTCTGTATTTAAATCTATATTTGATCTCTAAAATATTATTTTTTGTTAATCCAGTGGACCCTTGGTTTCGGCCGTTCCGCTTATCGACCAACTTGCTTATCGGCTGGTTTTTCAACTCTTGGTTATCAGCCGTATGGTACACGTCAACCTGCCGCTGCCAGCACGTCAGTCTGGCTTTGTCTCTGAGCAAGTGAGAAAGTTTCTGCTCAATCATCCAATACACTGATTTTCGTGGTTATCGATTAAGTGCAACTGGCAAATAGGTAACCGTGGCCCCAAAGAAAGTTCCTAGTAAAGTTCCTTTGGTAAAGAAAGTGAGAAACATGATGGAATTTAAGAAAAGTTGTTGAAAAGTATGAGAGTAGTGTTCGAGTGCTAGAACTTGCCAGGATGTATGGGAAAAACAAATCAACCATCACTTCTATTCTGGCAAAGAAAGAACAAATCAAGGAAGCTGATGTGGCAGAAGGAATAAATGTGCTAACCAATAAAAGGTCACCGATAATGGAAGATAGAGATGTTGTTGGTTTTGTGGATCACTGAAAAACAATCGGCGGGAGACAGTGTTATGGAGTCGATGATTTATGAGAAGGCTAGGCAGTTGCACGCAGATCTTGTAAAGAAAATGCCTGGAACAAGTGCTGCTGTTAGTAAATTTAATGCCAGCAAAGGCTGGTTTGAGAGATTTAAGCAGCATAGTAGCATACACAGTGTGGTAAGGCATGGGGAGGCTGCAAGTTCTGATAAATGTGCGGCTGAAATTTTTTTGCAGGAATTGAAGGGGTACGTAGAGGCTGAAGGATTCCTCCCCAACAAGTCTTCAATTTAATTAAACAGGCCTCTTTTGGAAGAAAATTCCAAAGAGGACCTACATTACGCAGGAGAAAAAAGCACTGCCAGGACACAAGCCTATGAAAGACAGGATTACTCTTTTGTTCTGTGCTAATGCTGGTGGGGATTTCAGAGTGAAGCCTTTACTCGTGTATTACTCTGAAAATCCCCGAGTGTTCAAGAAAAACAATGTCGTCAAGAATAGATTGTGTGTGATGTGGAAAGCTAATAATAAGGCATGAGTCACAAGGCACATTTTCAAAGAGTGAGTCAATGATGTGTTTGGCCCCAGTGTGAAAAAATATCTCCTGGAAAAGAAATTGCCACTTAACCCGTAAACGGTCCAAACATATATATACATTTTTACTGTTAGTGCCCCAAACATATATATACCTTTTATTTTTCCTGCCTTCAAGTTTGGCATGATTGGCCTGAGATGCCTTGTCAGCATAGAATGGGTCCCAACACTGAGCGCAGTATTAAAAAAATCTGGGACCACTTAGTACCTTGTGGGAGCACCAGTTCAAATGAGCG
>NC_091295.1:13316737-13354237 GCF_038502225.1 Cherax quadricarinatus
CCTAGGATAACCCCAAAAAATCCAGACAAAGTGCTATACTCTGGCTTGTGTCTAATATGGTGAGTCTAACAATCTTTCACAAATGCATATTATTATTTATACTATTTCTACACTAATGAAGTAGTCTGCATAACAGCATATCTATTTTTTGTGAGAATAAAAATTCAAAGTGGAAAGCAAAAGAAATGCAAGAGGAGCCTGGGGACGTGACTAATGAACAGAGGAAATGGTATTTTAGTGCCAGGAATATCTTTCTTGTTTATTTTGGAGCCTATTTGGAAATTGGCATCTTTTGAAATTTGTGTGAAATAGGCAAAATTGCCAATTTCTGACCACTTTTTTCTGACCACTTTATTAGATGGTTGAAATTGGTAAATGGGTGGTTTCTTGTACTCAGTCTATAGAAAAAATTGAGTTCTGGCAAAATAGTTATGATTTTTGTCGACTAGTACACAGGATTTGGCTGAAAATAGGGCTCAAAGTGGGCAAAATTGCCAATGTGTAAACATCGTCGAGACCGCTAACTTTGCGAGAGCATAATTCTGTAAGTTTTCCATCAAATTTCATACACTGGTGTCGTTATGATCGGGAAAAGATTCTCTATCATTTCATAAGTACCCTTATTGTTAACCCTTTGACTGTCGCGGCCGTATATATACGTCTTACGAGGTACAGTGTTTGACGTATATGTACTCAAATTCTAGCGGCTTCAAATCAAGAAGGAGAAAGCTGGTAGGCCCACATGTGAGTGAATGGGTCTGTGGTCAGTGTGCACCACATAAAAAAATCCTGGAGCATGCAGTGCATAATGAGGAAAAAAAACTCCGACCGTTTTTTTAATTCAAATACCGACTTTGTGGTCTATTTTCATATAGTATTTATGGTTGTATTCTCGTTTTCTTGGTCTCCTTTGATAGAATGGAAAACATATTATAGAAAAAGAGATGATTTTGATAGATTTTACTATAAAAAGAGCCTGGAAATGGAGCTCAAAGTAGGGGAAATGTTTGATTTCTGCCGATGTTCAAAAGTAAACAAATGACATCATCGTCCAATAAATGTCCAACTAGCCATTCTAATATTCAGTCATGAATGGGTTGATGTTATTTATACAGTTATTACAGTATTGGAGTAGTCTGCATAATAGTAAATCTTCTATTTTTTGTTTGAATAAAAATTCAAAATAGAAAGCAAGAGTAATATCAGAGGGGCCTGGAGACATGACTGATGAACAAAGAAAATGTTATTTTAGAGCCAGGAATGTCTGCATTGTTCATTCTGGACCTTATTTTGAAATTATCATATTTTTTAATTATCGTGAAATTGGCCAAATTGCAAATTTCTGACCATGTTATTGGGTAGTTGAAATCAGTAAATGGGCAGTTTCTTGTACTCAATCGATAGAAAAAAACGGAGTCCTAAAGAAATAGCTATGAGTTTGGTTGACTGGAACAATGGAATTAGCCGAAAATAGGGCTCAAAGTGGGCGAAATCGCCGATTTGTAAATATCGCCAAGGTCGTTAACTTAGCGAGAGCATAATTCCATCAGTTTTCCATCAAATTTCGTTTTTTTGGTGTCATTACAATCGGGAAAAGATTCTCTATCATTTCATAAGAAAAAATAATTTTTTTTTTTTTGAAATTTTGCGACACCAGGAGATGCCTCAGGATTGGGGGTTGCGACAGTCAAGGGGTTAAAATTAAACTTACTGAACATCCCGTTTCTAACATTAGTGACGCAGTTTCCTAACCCTGAGTTGATGCTCATTTGGACCTCTATGACGTTATGATCAGAGTAGTATAGTGTTTTTGTAACTGTTATGTCTGATCAGTTCCTCATTGTTTGTGAATATCAAATCCAAGATATTTTCATTTCTAGTGGGATCAATCACCTGTTGGTTTTGGTTTAACGAGAACTTTTCACAAAACCTCGTTAGTTCCCTGGTATGTGCCTGCTGAGCCAGGGTGCTTCACAGATATTTCTGGTATAACATTACATTGCACCATCTTCCATTTTACATGAGAGAGACTCAAGTCTCCAAGGAGTAAAAAATTTGGTGTGGGATTTTCTAGCCTATCCAGATAGCTATCTAGCTTCCTTAGTTTGATCTATGAATTCCTCAGCAGTTGCCGATGGTGGTTTGTATACTAGGATAATTACCAAATTCCCATTTTCAACTTTAATGCCTAGAATTTCTACTATATCATTCATAGAGTTCAGCACTTCTGTGCAACACAAAGTATCCTTTACATAGATTCCTACTCCTCCCCGTGACCTATTGATTCTATCACATCTATACATGTTGTAGTTTTCTATCTTATCTCTTCATCCAAAACATCTCCTGAATGTATTCCTGTAAATGCTCTGAACATGGCATTCACTTCTGTTAGGAACCCACTGACAACTCACTTTGTCATTTATATTCTAAATATTTGCCAATATACCAGGAAAAGTGTACGGTAGGGTTATAATTGAAAGAATTAGAGGCAAGACAAAATATAGGATTGCGGATGACCAAGGAGGTTTCAGAGTGGGTAGGGGATGTGTAGATCAAGTGTTTACATTGAAGCATATATGTGAACAGTATTTAGTTAAAGGTAGGGAAGTTTTTATTGCATTTATGGATTTAGAAAAGGCATATGATAGAGTGGATAGAGGAGCAATGTGGCAGATGTTGCAAGTATATGGAATAGGTGGTAAGTTACTAAATGCTGTAAAGAGCTTTTATGAGGATAGTGAGGCTCAGGTTAGGGTGTGTAGAAGAGAGGGAGCTTACTTCCCAGTAAAAGTAGGTCTTAGACAGGGATGTGTAATGTCACCATGGTTGTTTAATATATTTATAGATGGGGTTGTAAAAGAAGTAAATGCTAGATGTTCGGGAGAGGGGTGGGATTAAATTATGGGGAATCAAATTCAAAATGGGAATTGACACAGTTACTTTTTGCTGATGATACTGTGCTTATGAGAGATTCTAAAGAAAAATTGCAAAGGTTAGTGGATGAGTTTGAGAATGTGTGTAAAGGTAGAAAGTTGAAAGTGAACATAGAAAAGAGTAAGGTGATGAGGGTATCAAATGATTTAGATAAAGAAAAATTGGATATCAAATTGGGGAGGAGGAGTATGGAAGAAGTGAATGTTTTCAGATACTTGGGAGTTGACGTGTCGGCGGATGGATTTATGAAGGATGAGGTTAATCATAGAATTGATGAGGGAAAAAAGGCGAGTGGTGCGTTGAGGTACATGTGGAGTCAAAAAACGTTATCTATGGAGGCAAAGAAGGGAATGTATGAAAGTATAGTCGTACCAACACTCTTATATGGATGTGAAGCTTGGGTGGTAAATGCAGCAGCGAGGAGACGGTTGGAGGCAGTGGAGATGTCCTGTCTAAGGGCAATGTGTGGTGTAAATATTATGCAGAAAATTCGGAGTGTGGAAATTAGGAGAAGGTGTGGAGTTAATAAAAGTATTAGTCAGAGGGCAGAAGAGGGGTTGTTGAGGTGGTTTGGTCATTTAGAGAGAATGGATCAAAGTAGAATGACATGGAAAGCATATAAATCTATAGGGGAAGGAAGGAGGGGTAGGGGTCGTCCTCGAAAGGGTTGGAAAGAGGGGGTAAAGGAGGTTTTGTGGGCGAGGGGCTTGGACTTCCAGCAAGCGTGCATGAGCGTGTTAGATAGGAGTGAATGGAGACGAATGATACTTGGGACCTGAAGATCTGTTGGAGTGTGAGCAGGGTAATATTTAGTGAAGGGATTCAGGGAAACCGGTTATTTTCATATAGTCGGACTTGAGTCCTGGAAATGGGAAGTACAATGCCTGTACTTTAAAGGAGGGGTTTGGGATATTGGCAGTTTGGAGGGATATGTTGTGTATCTTTATATGTACATGCTTCTAAACTGTTGTATTCTGAGCACCTCTGCAAAAGCAGTGATAATGTGTGAGTGTGGTGAAAGTGTTGAATGATGATGAAAGTATTTTCTTTTTTTGGGGATTTTCTTTCTTTTTTGGGTCACCCTGCCTCGGTGGGAGACGGCCGACTTGTTGAAAAAAAAAAAAAAAATTCTCCTGTGGGTTTAACAGACCATTTTTGTTTCTTAACTTTCCTGCTCTTTGAGTTTAGGCTAATCTCTGATCTTCCTTATTTCCCTCACTGATCTACGATCACTGCTAGTCACAAATCATTTCCTACAAGGCACCCTCCTTAACAACCGTTACTCTGAGGCCTGGCGCTAACATGTGGCATTATAATCTATTTTTTCTCTTCAATAATCACTAATGCTTCACTTCTGTACAGTAGACTGAAGGTCAACTGTACTTCTGGGTGTCTGGAATGGATTAATTGGATTTACATTATTTCTGATGGGGAAAATGGTTTTGGTTTTCGGCAGACTCTCTGGAACAGATTAATCACAAAAACCAAGGGTCCACTGTATTTAGATAAAGCTTAAGAGGTTTTTGTGGCATTTATAGATTTGGAAAAGGCATATGATAGGGTGGATAGGGGGGGCAAGGTGGTAGATGTTGCAAATGTATGTAATAGGAGGTATGTTATTGAAAGCAGTGAAGAGTTTTTACGAGGATAACGAGACTCAGTTTACAGTATGTAGAAAGGGAGATTATTTCCCAGTAAAAGTAGGCCTGAGACAGGGATGTGTGATGTCACCATGGTTGTTCACTACATTTACAGATGGAGGTGTAAGAGCAGTGAATGCTCAGGTGTTGGCAAGAGGTGTGGGGTTAACACAGTTGCTCTTTGCTGATGACACTGTGCTTTTGGGAGATTCTGAAGAGAAGTTGCAGAGGTTGGTGAATGAGTTTGGTAGGGTATGTAAAAGAAGGAAATTAAAAATGAATATAGGATAGAGTAAGGTGATGAGGATAACAAAAAAAATTAGGTAACAAAAGACTGGATATCAGATTGGAGGGAGAGCGTATAGAGGTGGTGAGTGTTTTCAGATATTTGAGAGTGGACCTGTCAGCAGATGGGTCTATGAAAGATGAGGTGAATCACAGAATTGACAAGGGGAAAAAAAAGGTGAGTGGTGGACTGAGGAATCTATGGAGACAAAGAACTTTATCCATAGAAGCAAAGAGGGGAATGTATAATAGTACAGTGGAACCTCAAAAATCGAACGTTTCGAAAATAAGACCATTTTCTCGGACAAACTGTGTCCCTATTATCGAATGTGCCCCTATTTTCAGACCGCCAGGTACGGGACCTGTCCGCTGGCCCGCTCTGTCCGCTTCCCGGTGCAGGCGCCGTGAGCACTCTAGCTTTGTTTATGCTTGAGTGAACACTAACCTGCGATCTCATTCACACATTTTATGATTATTTAATTGTGCTTAGTGCTTGTGGGGCTGTGAAATAAGCTGCCATGGGCCCAAAGAAACTTGCTAGCGGTACCCCTGTGGTAAAGAAAGTGAGAAACACCATAGATGTGAAGAAGGAAATAATATAGAAGTATGAGATTGGAATGAGACTTGTTGAGCTTGCAAGGATGTACAGAGGACTGTGGACAGTTATTTTATGAGAGAAACAGACGACTGTGGACAGTTATTTTGTGAGACACAGACGACTGTGGAGTTATTTTGTGAGAGAAACAGACGACTGTGGACAGTTATTTTGCGAGACAGAAACAGACGACTGTGGACAGTTATTTTGTGAGACAAACAGAGGACTGTAGACAGTTATTTTGTGAGACTGGGGTCCAATGACTCAAGCTGGTCCTAGTGGCATTAAAATACAGAGAAGGGAAGCAACCCCAGAGAGGGCTTTGATACCGGAAGTCCTCATGGAGGGGGGATTCTCCTTCCAAACAATAACCCCAACTCCCTCTCTCCTCCTCCCTATCTTCCAGATGCCATCACCAATCTTAAATAAAGGTAAGTAAAAATAGGTAAAAAATAGGTAAGTAAACAGGTAGTAGGTTGGTAGACAGCAACCACCCAGGGAGGTACTACCGTCCTGCCAAGTGAGTGTAAAACGAAGCCTGTGATTGTTTTACATGATGGTAGGATTGCTGATGTCTTTTGTCTGTCTCATAAATACGCAAGATTACAGGCATGTCTTGCTACTTCTACTTACACTTAGGTCACACTACACATACATGTACACATTTATTTATACACACTCATCTGAGTTTTCTTTGATTTTATCTTAATAGTTCTTGGTCTTATTAATTTTCCTTTTATATCCATGGGGAAGTGGAATAAGAATCTTTCCTCCGTAAGCCATGCGTGTTGTAAAAGTCAACTAAAATGCCGGGAACAATGGGCTAGTAACCCCTTTTCCTGTAAAGATTACTAAAAAGAATAAGAAGAAGAAAATTGTCAAAGTGGGAAGTCTGAATGTGTGTGGATGTTGTGCAGATGATAAGAAAGAGATGATTGTGGATGTTATGAATGAGAAGAAGCTGGATGTCCTGGCTTTAAGTGAAACAAAGCTGAAGGGGGTGGGAGAGTTTCAGTGGAGAGGAATAAATGGGATTAGGTCAGGGGTTTCAAATAGAGTTAGAGCTAAAGAAGGAGTAGCAATAATGTTGAAGGATAAGCTATGGCAGGAAAAGAGGGACTATAAATGTATTAATTCAAGGATTATGTGGAGTAAAATAAAGATTGGATGTGAAAAGTGGGTTATAATAAGCGTGTATGCACCTGGAGAAGAGAGAAGTGTAGTGGAGAGAGAGAGATTTTGGGAAATGTTGAGTGAATGCGTGGGGAGTTTTGAATCAAGTGTGAGAGTAATGGTGGTTGGGGATTTCAATGCTAAAGTGGGTAAAAATGTTATGGAAGGAGTAGTAGGTAAATTTGGGGTGCCAGGGGTAAATGTAAATGGGGAGCCTTTAATTGAGCTATGTGTAGAAAGAGATTTGGTAATAAGTAATACATATTTCATGAAAAAGAGGATAAATAAATATACAAAGTATGATGTAGCACGTAATGAAAGTAGTTATTAGATTATGTATTGGTGGATAAAAGGTTGATGGGTAGGCTCCAGGACGTACGTGTTTATAGAGGGGCAACTGATATATCGGACCATTATTTAGTTGTAGCTACAGTTAGAGTAAGAGGTATATGGGAAAAGAGGAAGGTGGCAACAACAAGTAAGAGGGAGGTGAAAGTGTATAAACTAAGGGAGGAGGAAGTTCGGGTGAGATATAAGCGACTATTGGCAGAAAGGTGGGCTAGTGCAAAGATGAGTAGTGTGGGGGGGGGGGGGGTTGAAGAGGGTTGGAATAGTTTTAAAAATGCAGTACTACAATGTGGGGCAGAAGTTTGCGGTTATAGGAGGGTGGGTGCAGGAGGAAAGAGGAGTGATTGGTGGAATGATGAAGTAAAGGGTGTGATAAAAGAGAAAAAGGTAGCTTATGAGAGGTTTTTACAGCAGAAGTGTTATAAGAAGAGCAGAGTATATGGAGAGTAAAAGAAAGGTAAAGAGAGTGGTGAGAGAGTGCAAAAAAAGAGCAGATGATAGAGTGGGAGAGGCACTGTCAAGAAATTTTAATGAAAATAAGAAAAAAATTTGGAGTTAAACAAATTAAGAAAGCCTAGGGAACGTATGGATTTGTCAGTTAAAAACTGAGTAGGGGAGTTAGTAGATGGAGAGATGGAGGTATTAAGTAGATGGCGAGAATATTTTCAGGAACTTTTAAATGTTAAGGAAGAAAGAGAGGCAGTAATTTCATGCACTGGTCAGGGAAGTATACCATCTTTTAGGAGTGAAGAAGAGCAGAATATAAGTGTGGGGGAGGTACGTGAGGCATTACGTAGAATGAAAGGGGGTAAAGCAGCTGGAACTGATGGGATCATGACAGAAATGTTAAAGCAGGGGGGGATATAGTGTTGGAGTGGTTGGTACTTTTGTTTAATAAATGGATGAAAGAGGGGAAGGTACCTAGGGATTGGCAGAGAGCATGTATAGTCCCTTTATATAAAGGGAAAGGGGACAAAAGTGGCTGTAAAAATTATAGAGGAATAAGTTTACTGAGTATACCAGGAAAAGTGTACAGTAGGGTTATAATTGAAAGAATTAAAGGTAAGACAGAATGTAGGATTGCGGATGAGCAAGGAGGTTTCAGAGTGGGTAGGGGATGTGTAGATCAAGTGTTTACATTGAAGCATATATGTGAACAGTATTTAGATAAAGGTAGGGAAGTTTTTATTGCATTTATGGATTTAGAAAAGGCATATGATAGTGGATAGAGGAGCAATGTGGTAGATGTTGCAAGCATATGGAATAGGTGGTATGTTATTAAATGCTGTAAAGTGTTTTTATGAGGATAGTGAGGCTCAGGTTAGGGTGTGTAGAAGAGGGGGAGACTACTTCCCAGTAAAAGTAGGTCTTAGACAGGGATGTGTAATGTCACCATGGTTGTTTAATATATTTATAGATGGGGTTGTAAAGGAAGTAAATGCTAGGGTGTTCGGGAGAGGGGTGGGATTAAATTTTGGGGAATCAAATTCAAAATGGGAATTGGCACAGTTACTTTTTGCTGATGATACTGTGCTTATGGGAGATTCTAAAGAAAAATTGCAAAGGTTAGTGGATGAGTTTGGGAATGTGTGTAAAGGTAGAAAGTTGAAAGTGAACATAGAAAAGAGTAAGGTGATGAGGGTATCAAATGATTTAGATAAAGAAAAATTGGATATCAAATTGGGGAGGAGGAGTATGGAAGAAGTGAATGTTTTCAGATACTTGGGAGTTGACGTGTCGGCGGATGGATTTATAAAGGATGAGGTTAATCATAGAATTGATGAGGGAAAAAAGGCGAGTGGTGCGTTGAGGTATATGTGGAGTCAAAAAACGTTATCTATGGAGGCAAAGAAGGGAATGTATGAAAGTATAGTAGTACCAACACTCTTATATGGGTGTGAAGCTTGGGTGGTAATGCAGCAGCGAGGAGACGGTTGGAGGCAGTGGAGATGTCCTGTTTAAGGGCAATGCGTGGTGTAAATATTATACAGAAAATTCCGAGTGTGGAAATTAGGAAAAGGTGTGGAGTTAATAAAAGTATTAGTCAGAGGGCAGAAGAGGGGTTGTTGAGGTGGTTTGGTCATTTAGAAAGAATGGATCAAAGTAGTATAACATGGAAAGCATATAAATCTATAGGGGAAGGAAGGAGGGGTAGGGGTCATCCTCGAAAGGGATGGAGAGAGGGGGTAAAGGAGGTTTTGTGGGCAAGGGGCTTGGACTTCCAGCAAGCGTGCGTGAGTGTGTTAGATAGGAGTGAATGGAGACGAATGGTACTTGGGACCTGACGATCTGTTGGAGTGTGAGCAGGGTAATATTTAGTGAAGGGATTCAGGGAAACCGGTTATTTTCATATAGTCGGACTCGAGTCCTGGAAATGGGAAGTACAATGCCTGCACTTTAAAGGAGGGGTTTGGGATATTGGCAGTTTGGAGGGATATGTTGTGTATCTTTATACGTATATGCTTCTAAACTGTTGTATCCTGAGCACCTCTGCAAAAACAGTGATAATGTGTGAGTGAGGTGAAAGTGTTGAATGATGACGAAAGTATTTTCTTTTTGGGAATTTTCTTTCTTTTTTGGGTCACCCTGCCTCGGTGGGAGACGGTCGACTTGTTGAAAAAAAAAAAAATAATAATTCTCCATGGGGAAGTGGAAAAGAATTCTTCTGGAAATGGGAAGTACATACAATGCCTGCACTCTAAAGGAGGGGTTTGGGATATCAGCGGATTGGAGGGACATGTGTATCTTTATACGTATATACTTCTAAACTGTGTTCCGAGCACCTCTGCAAAAACAGTGATATGTGTGAGTGAGGTGAAAGTGTTGAATGATGATGAAAGTATTTCCTTTTTGGAGATTTTCTTTCTTTTTGGGTCACCCTGCCTCAGTGCGAGACGGCCGACTTGTTAAAAAAAAAAAAATAATAATAATTATGAAAGAAATCTAAGCATAAATACTGGGGTTCACTTCACAGCACTTAGCCACCCCTTAGCAGCAATTTCAAATGGTTTTTATGGTTGTATTCATTTTTTTTGGTCTCATTTGTTAGAATGGAAGATATATTACAGAAATAGATATGATTTTGATTGCTTTAACGACGAAAAGTGCCTTGAAATTGAGCTCAACCTAGGAGAAATGGTCCACTGCTTGGTTGTTTCAGAGTAAACAAGTGACATCACTGTCCATTCCAATATGCAGTCATGAATGAGTCGACATCATTTATACAATTATTGCAATAAGGAATAACAGTAAATCTTATATTTTTTGTGTGAATAAAAATTACAAATTTATACGTTAATAATAATAATAATACGTATAATAATAATAATACATATAACAATAGACAGCAACCGGCCAGGGAGGTACTACCGTCCTGCCAAGTGAGTGTGAAACGAAAACCTGTAATTGTTTTACATGATTGTAGGATTGCTGATGTCTTTTGTCTGTCTCATAAATATGCAAGATTACAGGTATGTCTTGCTACTTCTACTTACACTTAGGTCACACTACACATACATGTACATGCTTATTCATACACACTCATCTGAGTTTTCTTTGATTTTATCTTAATAGTTCTTGGTCCTATTACTTTTCCTTTTATATCCATGGGGAAGTGGAATAAGAATCTTTCCTCCATAAGCCGTGCGTGTTGTAAAAGTCAACTAAAATGCCAGGAACAATCAGCTAGTAACCTCTTTTCCTGTAAAGATTACTAAAAAGAATAATTAGAAAATTGTCAAAGTGGGAAGTCTGAATGTGCGTGGATGTTGTACAAATAAGAAAGAGATGATTGTGGATGTTATGAATGAGAAGAAGCTGGGTGTCCTGGCTTTAAGTGAAACAAAGCTGAAGGGGGTGGGAGAGTTTCAGTGGAGAGGAATAAATGGGATTAGGTCAGGGGTTTCATATAGAGTTAGAGCTAAAGAAGGAGTAGCAATAATGCTGAAGGATAAGCTATGGCAGGAAAAGAGGGATTATAAATATATTAATTCAAGGATTATGTGGAGTAAAATAAAGGTTGGATGTGAAAAGTGGGTTATAGTAAGCATATATGCACCTGAAGAAGAGAGAAGTGTAGACGAGAGAGAGAGAGATTTTGGGAAATGTTGAGTGAATGCGTGGAGAGTTTTGAACCAAGTGTGAGAGTACTTGTGGTTGGGGATTTCAATGCTAAAGTCGGTAAAAATGTTATGGAGGGAGTAGTAGGTAAATCTGGGGTGCCAGGGGTAAATGTAAATGGGGAGCCTTTAATTGAGCTGTGTGTAGAAAGAGATTTGGTAATAAGTAATACATGTTTTATGAAAAAAGAGGATAAATAAATATACAAGGTATGATGTAGCACGTAATGAAAGTAGTTTGTTAGATTATATATTTGTGGATAAAAGGTTGATGGGTAGGCTCCAGGATGTAAATGTTTATAGAGGGGCAACTGATATATCGGACCATTATTTAGTTGTAGCTACAGTTAGAGTAAGAGGTAGATGGGACAAGCAGAAGGTGGCAACAACAAGTAAGAGAGAGGTGAAAGTGTATAAACTAAGGGAGGAGGAAGTTCGGGTGAGATATAAGCGACTATTGGCAGAAAGGTGGGTGGGCTAGTGCAGAGATGAGTAGTGGGGGGGTTGAAGAGGGTTGGAATAGTTTTAAAAATGCAGTATTAGAATGTGGGGCAGAAGTTTCTGGTTATAGGAGGGTGGGGGCAGGAGGAAAGAGGAGTGATTGGTGGAATGATGAAGTAAAGGGTGTGATAAAAGAGAAAAAGTTAGCTTATGAGAGGTTTTTACAAAGCAGAAGTGTTATAAGAAGAGCAGAGTATATGGAGAGTAAAAGAAAGGTGAAGAGAGTGGTGAGAGAGTGCAAAAGTAGAGCAGATGATAGAGTGGGAGTGGCACTGTCAAGAAATTTTAATGAAAATAAGAAAAAATTTTGGAGTTAAACAAGTTAAGAAAGCCTATGGAACGTATGGATTTGTCAGTTAAAAACCAGAGTAGGGGAGTTCGTAGATGGGGAGATGGAGGTATTAGGTAGATGGCGAGAATATTTTGAGGAACTTTTAAATGTTGAGGAATAAAGGGAGGCAGTAATTTCATGCAATGGCCAGGGAGGTATACCATCTTTTAGGAGTGAAGAAGAGCAGAATGTAAGTGTGGGGGAGGTACGTGAGGCATTACGTAGAACGAAAGGAGGTAAAGCACCTGAAAGTGATGGGATCATGACAGAAATGTTAAAAGCAGGGAGGGACAGTGTTGGAGTGGTTGGTACTTTTGTTTAATAAATGTATGAAAGAGGGGAAGGTACCTAGGGATTGGCGGAGAGCATGTATAGTCCCTTTATATAAAGGGAAGGGGGACAAAAGAGATTGTAAAAATTATAGAGGAATAAGTTTACTGAGTATACCAGGAAAAGTGTACAGTAGGGTTATAATTGAAAGAATTAAAGGTAAGACAGAATGTAGGATTGCGGATGAGCAAGGAGGTTTCAGAGTGGGTAGGGGATGTGTAGATCAAGTGTTTACATTGAAGCATATATGTGAACAGTATTTAGATAAAGGCAGGGAAGTTTTTATTGCATTTATGGATTTAGAAAAGGCATATGATAGAGTGGATAGGAGAGCAATGTGGCAGATGTTGCAAGTAACCTACCATCCGACTTACGACCGAGTTCGGTTCCGAGAAACCGGTCATAAGTCGAAATGGTCGTAAGTCGAACTTTACTACTGCATATCAACAAAACATTTTTGTAATGACTATTTTTTTGTTTTATTTTGGTATTTCATGTTTCACTTTACTTTTTATGCTGTTAGTACTGTATTTTATACTGTAAGGTTTAGGATAAACACTGTGTACAACACAAACAGTTGCTTATTTCCCAGAAATTTGGCATAAAAAATACGGTGGTAAGTCAAGTGGTTGTAAGTCGAGCAGGTCGTAAGTCGGATGGTAGGTGTATATGGAATAGGTAGTAAGTTATTAAATGCTGCAAAGAGTTTTTATGAGGATAGTGAGGCTCGGGTTAGGGTGTGTAGAAGAGAGGGAGACTACTTCCCAGTAGAAGTAGGTCTTAGACAGGGATGTGTAATGTCACTATGGTTGTTTAATATATTTATAGATGGGGTTGTAAAAGAAGTAAATGCTAGGGTGTTCGGGAGAGGGGTGGGATTAAATTATGGGGAATCAAATACAAAATGGGAATTGACAGTTACTTTTTGCTGATGATACTGTGCTTATGGGAGATTCTAAAGAAAAATTGCAAAGGTTAGTGGATGAGTTTGGGAATGTGTGTAAAGGTAGAAAGTTGAAAGTGAACATAGAAAAAGAGTAAGGTGATGAGGGTATCAAATGATTTAGATAAAGAAAAATTGGATATCAAATTGGGAAGGAAGAGTATGAAAGAAGTGAATGTTTTCAGATACTTGGGAGTTGACGTGTCGGCGGATGGATTTATGAAGGATGAGGTTAATCATGGAATTGATGAGTGAAAAAAGGCGAGTGGTGCGTTGACGTATATGTGGAGTCAAAAAACGTTATCTATGGAGGCAAAGAAGGGAATGTATGAAAGTATCGTAGTACCAACACTCTTATATGGGTGTGAAGCTTGGGTTGTGAATGCAGCAGCGAGGAGGCGGTTGGAGGCAGTGGAGATGTCCTGTCTAAGGGCAATGTGTGTGTTAATATTATGCAGAAAATTCGGAGGGTGGAAATTAGGAGAAGGTGTGGAGTTAATAAAAGTATTAGTGAGAGGGCTGAAGAGGGGTTGTTGAGGTGGTTTGGTCATTTAGAGAGAATGGATCGAAGTAGAATGACATGAAGAGCATTTAAATCGGTAGGAGAAGGAAGACGGGGTAGGGGGTCGTCCTCGAAAAGGCTGGAAGGAAGGGGTAAGGGAGGTTTTATGGGCGAGGGGCTTGGACTTCCAGCAGGCGTGCATGAGCATGTTCGATAGGAGTGAATGGAGATGAATGATACTTGGGACCTGACGATCTGTTGGAGTGTGAGCAGGGTAATATTTTGTGAAGGGATTCAGGGGAACTGGCTATTTTTATATAGCTGGAATCGAGTCCTGGAAATGGGAAGTACAATGCCTGCACTCTAAAGGAGGGGTTTCGGGATATTAGCAGTTTGGAGGGATATATTGTGTATCTTTATACGTATATGCTTCTAAACTGTTGTGTTCTGAGCACCTCTGCAAAAAGAGTAATTAAGTGTGAAGTGAAAGTGTTGAATGATGATGAAAGTATTTTCTTTTTGGGGATTTTCTTTCTTTTTTGGGTCACCCTGCCTTGATGGGAAATGGCCGACTTGTGGGGGGAGGGGGGGGATAGTATACTGTAATACAATAATAATAATTCTCTATGGGGAAGTGGAACAGATTTCTTCCTCTGTAAGCCATGCGTGTTGTAAAAGGCGACTGAAGGGGCTAGTGGCCCCTTCTCCTGAAGAAATTACTAAATTTAAAAAAAAAAAACTTATATTTTTCTTTTTTGGCCACCCTGCCTTGGTGGGATATGGCTCGTTTGTTTAAAGAAATAATAATACTGTAATAATAATATGTATAATAATAATACATTTTTTTTTTTTTTCAACAAGTCGGTCGTCTCCCACCGAGGCAGGGTGACCCAAAAAAGAAAGAAAATCCCCAAAAAGAAAATACTTTCATCATCATTCAACACTTTCACCACACTCGCACATTATCACTGTTTTTGCAGAGGTGCTCAGAATACAACAGTCTAGAAGCATACACATATAAAGATACACAACATATCCCTCCAAACTGCCAATACCCCAAACCCCTCCTTTAAAGTGCAGGCATTGTACTTCCCATTTCCAGGACATATAATAATTATAATAGACGGCTTCAAAAGGCCGTCACTAGATGACAGCGTTTACCACAACAAAGAGGGAGCGGTTGTGGCCGCCTCCACCTGTAACAATGACATTTTATTCATTCTAGAGTATATATCACATTTCTATGTTATTTATATTGTGTGTAATGTCATATTAGATGAACTGTGATAGCTAAATAAGCCGTATACATGATATTAGCGAAATTATTCGTGAAGTATTTTGCCCGGTCTCCAGACAAACTCTCCTCCACCGCCGACACCACCCATACCACTACATGAATGACATTTTATTCATTTTAGAGTATATATCAGGTTTCTGTGTTATTTATATTGCTTATGTCATATTAGATGAAGTGAGATAGATAAATATGCCGTAGAGTTGATATTAGTGAAATTATTGAAGTACAAAATTCCAATGGAACGGATTAATTGCATTTCAATTAATTTAAATGAGGAAAATTGACTCAGCAAACGAGCAAATCCAGTTGTGAGCAAGGTCATGGAATGGATTAAACTCGCAAGTAGAGGTTCCACTGTAGAGTATATTCATTAATTACCTTAAAATATTTGTAGTCTTAATATAGGGCGAGAGGTAAGTTTTATTTGAGGGGAGTCAGGGTAGCCAGGAAGGGCAGCCCACTCCACCCCACCCACACATAATGTAAACGAACCAGACAAACACATCTGGTTTTCGTAACTGTACACTGTGTACAAGTTGTCTCCATGTTGATATAGTAGAATAAATAAAGAGAAATGCCCCCATTCTCATAACACCATTTTTAGAAGAAATGACGCCATGAGTGAAGGCATACGAAAGGAATAATTTCCTAGTTATCTCTAGGAATATTATAGTGTACACATTGTCTCTGATGTTGGACTACAACAAGTCCTACAAGTCGCCTGGCTACCACAAGCCCTACGAGTCGCCTGGCTACCACAAGCCCTACGAGTCGCCTGGCTACCACAAGCCCTACGAGTCGCCTGGCTACCACAAGCCCTACGAGTCGCCTGGCTACCACAAGCCCTACGAGTCGCCTGGCTACCACAAGCCCTACGAGTCGCCTGGCTACCACAAGCCCTACGAGTCGCCTGGCTACCACAAGCCCTACGAGTCGCCTGGCTACCACAAGCCCTACGAGTCGCCTGGCTACCACAAGCCCTACGAGTCGCCTGGCTACCACAAGCCCTACGAGTCGCCTGGCTACCACAAGCCCTACGAGTCGCCTGGCTACCACAAGCCCTACGAGTCGCCTGGCTACCACAAGCCCTACGAGTCGCCTGGCTACCACAAGCCCTACGAGTCGCCTGGCTACCACAAGCCCTACGAGTCGCCTGGCTACCACAAGCCCTACGAGTCGCCTGGCTACCACAAGCCCTACGAGTCGCCTGGCTACCACAAGCCCTACGAGTCGCCTGGCTACCACAAGCCCTACGAGTCGCCTGGCTACCACAAGCCCTACGAGTCGCCTGGCTACCACAAGCCCTACGAGTCCCCTGGCTACCACAAGCCCTACAAGTCACCTGGCTACCACAAGTCCTACAAGTCGCCTGGCTACCACATCTCATATTTATGTTAATTTATTCTACTGTAAGGTGTATTTAGATGGACCAAGCAAAATGTCTATACAGTGTATAACGTTTTATATGATATTTATTTATTATACTATGTTATTATTATTAATATGGCATCTTCAAGACTAATAACAAACTCTTAGTGATTTTAATGTGTATCTGCATGCCAGCATGGTATGTAAGTTTACTTAGGTACAGGTACACATATGTATAATTATCAGTTACAATAATTATGTAGCTACGTAGTCCACCTGGGCTACATACCTACACCTACCTACATAGCTACACGATATTTAATGTGGCCCAGAGCCATATTATTACCATCGACATACCATGTTCACCGAGTTTAATAGTTTCTAACAACTACCTTTAGATGCCATCATAAACAAAGGGAAAAGTAATGAATAATTCAAGCCAAGAATTGTAAACAAAAGTGTTATGTATTAAGGGAAGTGGCATAATATTTTCCCTCCGCCTGGCAACCACATCTCCATAGCATATAAACAGCATGTTTATATGCTATGTAATGTGTTTCTTATATAATTTTGAAGAAAATATAGATGGATTAATGAAAATGACTTTCTTCAATAAAACATTCGAGGCATTAGATAGTAATAAAGAATCTGTTGTTGTCTATTTGAATTTCAGTAAAGCATTTGATAGAGCACCTCACAAATATGCTGACAAAAGTAAGATCGCCAGTACTCATAGATGTTGAGAAGTTTTTGTTGCTGTGGTTAAATGAGAAACAATTAGCAGGAGACAGTCTTATGCAGTCGCTTATTTGTGAAAAGGCTAGGCAGTTGCATGACAATCTCAAAGAAAGTGCTTGCAACGAGTACTGATATTTGTGAATTCAAGGCCAGCAAAGGCTGGTTTAAGAGATTTAACCCTTTGAGGGTTTTCGTCGTACTAGTACGTCTTACGCGTAGGGGTTTTTGATGTACTAGTACGCATAAATTCTAGCGGCCTCAAATCTAGTGGGAGAAAGCTGGTAGGCCTTCATATGAAAGAATGGGTCTATGTGGTCAGTGTGCACAGTCTAAAAAAAATCCTGCAGCACACAGTGCATAATGAGAAAAAAAAAAACTGACCATTTTTTTTTAATAAATCAGCGACTTTGCAGTGTATTTTCGTATGGTATTTATTGTTGTATTCTAGTTTTCTTGGTATCATTTTATAGAATGGAAGACATATTACTGAAATTGAGATGATTTTGACTGGTTTTACAATGAAAGGTGCCTTGAAATTGAGCTCAAAGTAGCAGAAATGTTCGATTTTTACCAAACTTCAAAAGTAAACAAATCGTGCCAAGCGTGCAATACACGTCAACTGGTGAGTCTAATATTCTTTCACAAGTGCACCAATAATATTTATACCATTTTTTACACTAATGCAGTAGTCTGCATAACAGTAAATCTTATATTTTTTGTGAGAATAAAAATTCAAAGTGGAAAGCAAAAGAATATAAGAGGGGCCTTGAGACGTGACTAATGACTAGAGGAAATGTCATTTTAGTGCCAGGAATGTCTATCTTGTTTATTCTGGACCCTATTCGGAAATTGGCATCTTTTGAAATTTGTGTGAAATTGGCAAAATTGCTAAATTCTGACCACTGTACTGGATAGTTGAATTTATAAATGGGTGGTTTCTTGCACCCATTCGATAGAAAAAATGGAGTTCTAGCGATATATTCATGTTTTTTGTCGACTAGTACAGTGAAATTGGCTGAAAATGGGGCTCAAAGTGGGCAAAATCGCCGATGCGTAAACATCGCCGAGACCGCTAACTTTGCGAGAGCATAATTCCGTAAGTTTTCTATCAAATTTCAAACTTTTGGTGTCGTTATGATCGGGAAAAGATTCTCTATCTTTTCATAAGAGAAAATAATTTTTTTTTTTTTAAATTTGGCTGACCCTGAGAACGAGTTTTGGAGAGGGCCTGTCGACCCTCAAAGGGTTAAGAACCATAGTGGTATACACAGTGTGATAAGGCATGGCAAGGCTGCCAGTTTGGACAAAATTGCTGCTACAAAATTCGTAGGTGAATTCAAGGAGTACACACTGAACAATTAAAACACAAGTGTTCAATTATGACAAAACAGGCCTCTTCTGGAAGAAAATGCCAAAGAAGGCCTACATTACTCAGGAGGAAAAGGGACTGCCAGAACACAAGCCTATGAAAGACAGGTTGACGCTCATGTTTTGTAGTAATGCTAGTGGGGATTTCGAAGTGAAGCCATAACTAGTGTACCATTCTGAAAATCAGAGAGCGTTCAAGAAAAACATTGTTATGAAGAGTAAACTGTGTGTATTTTGGAAAGCTAATAGTAAGGCATGGGTCACGAGGGAAATTTTTGTCGAGTGGTTCAACAAAGTATTTGGCCCCAGTATGAAGAATTACCTCCTGGAAAATAAATTTGATCTCAAGTGCCTCAGGCTAATGGACAATGCACCTGCTCATCCTCCAAACTTGGATGACCTAATTCTAAAGGAGTATGGGTTTATCAGAGTAAAGTTCTTGCCACCTATTACCACTCCTCTCCTCCAGCCCATGGACCAGCAGATCATTTCAAACTTTAGAAAAACTCTACACCAAAGCAATGTTTAAAAGGTGCTTTAATGTGACCTCAGACACTCACCTGACCCTTAAGAGAATTTTGGAAAGATCACTTCAGTATCCTCCATTGCATAAGCCTTATAGGTAAGACTTGGGAGGGAGTGACCACCAGGACTTTGAACTCTGCTTGGAAAAAATTGTGGCCAGATTGTGTCCACAAGAGGGATTTTGAAGGGTTTGGGGCCGACCCTGACGAGCCTACAGCAGTTGTGGAATTTATTGTGGCATTGGGGAGTTCCATGGGGTTGGATGTGAGTTTGGAGGATGTGGAAGAGTTAGTGGAGGACCACAACGAAGAGCTAACCACTGAGAAGCTGCAAGGGCTTCAACTGGAACAGAAACAGACTGCAGTTCAGAATACTGCTTTAGAGGAGGAGGAAGAGAGATGGAAGAAATTGCCTTCTTCAGAAATTAAGGAGATTTTTGAAATGTGGAGTAGGATGGAAAGATTTATGGAGAAACATCACCCTGACAAGGCTGTTGCAAGCCATGTCGGAAACATGTACAGCGACCCAAAGTCTTGGCCCATTTTAGGAAAGTTTTAAAGAGACGCCAGAAACAGAGCTCTCGACACTTTTTTTTGCGAGACAGGGCTCCAGTGACTCTCAAGCTGGTCCTAGTGGCATTAAGAAACAGAGAAGAGAAGTGACCCTAGAAAAGGACTTGGTACCTGAGGTCTTGATGGAAGTGGATTCCCCTTCCAAACAGTAAATAATCCAATCTCTTTCCTCCTCTAGTCTTCCATACACTAAGAAGAATCACCAATAAAGGTAAGTGTTATGCTGTTAATGTTTCATTCATCATGTCCCATTGTATTGTGTGTGTGCTACATCTATATCTCATGTAAAAAAAATTTTTTGCTTTAATGCTTCTGCGTGTCTGGAACGGATTAATTGTATTTACATTATTTCTTATGGGGAAAATGGTTTCGAAAATCATTAATTTCAATAATAGTCACACTCTCTGGAACGGATTAATTACATTTCCCTACACAGAAACCAATGGTACATGCAAAATAAACAATAATTAAATGCCACTTAGCTATATTGTGGACTTGTTGATGAGTGATGTGCCAGGAGCAGGGGAGATTCAGGTGTTCTATTGTTTGGAAGGGAAATCCCCTTCCATAGAGACTTCACGTACCAAGTCCTTTGCTGTAGTTACCTCCCTTCTTGGTTTTTTAATGTCACTAGGACCAGCTTAAGAGTCACTGGACTCCTCTCACACAAAATATCTGTCCAGAGAGCTGTTTCTCACGTGCCCTTAGGATTTTCCTAAAATGGGACACACGAGTGACATTGTACATGTTGCCAATACGGCTTGCAACAGCTGTGACAAGATAAAATTCATCTATAAATGCTTGCAGCTTTGTAAACACTGTACACATTTCCTTAATCCTTGATGAAGGCAACTTCCTCCGACTCTCTTCCTCCTGCTCTGAAGCACATTCCGGAGCTGTGATGTCTTGCTGTTGCACCTCAAGCTCTTGCAGCTCTGCAGTGGTTAGTTCTTCATCGTCGTTCTGCACCAACTCTTCCACTTCCTCGCCACAAACCTTCAACCTCATGGACTTCCCCAATGACACAATAGATTCCACAATTAGCATAGACTCCTGAGGGTTAGCCCCAAACCCTTCAAAATCCCTCTCTTCTACACATTCTGGCCACAATTTTTTCCAAACAGAGTTCAAAGTCCTGCAAGTCACTCTCTCCCAAGACTTACCTATAAGGTTTATGCAACTGAGGATACTGAAGTGCTCTTTCCAAAACTCTTATGGTCAATTCTGTGTCTGAGGTCACTTCAAAGCACTTTTGAAACACTGCTTTGGTGTACAGTTTTTTGCAGTTTGAAATGACCTGCTGGTCCATGGGCTGGAGGAGAACAGTTGTATGAGGAGGCAAAAACTTCACTTTGATGAAGCTCAACTCCCCCACAATTTGCTCTTGCAAATCGTGAGGATGAGCAGGAGCATTGTCCATTACCAGGAGGCACTTGAGTGATAATTTCTTTTCAAGGAGGTAATTTTTCACAGTGGGGCCAAACACACCATAAAACCAGTCCAGGAAAATTTTCTTAGTGACCCATGCCTTACTGTTTGCTCTGCACATCGCACACAAATTACCCTTGACAATATTGTTTTTCTTGAAAACTCTGGGAGTTTCAGAGTGATACACGAGTAAAGGCTTCACTTTGCAATCCCCACCAGCATTACCACACAACATTACTGTTAGCCTGTCTTTCATAGGCTTATGTCCTGGGAGTGACTTTTCCTCCTAAGTAATGTAGGTGTAACGTGTCTACGTACTCCTTAACCCTTTGGGGGTTGACAGGTCCTCTCAGAGACTTGTTCTCAGGGTCCCACAAATTTCAAAAAAAAAAAAAAAATTATTTTTTCTCATGAAAAGATAAAGAATCTTTTCCTGATCATAATGACACCAAAAGTATGAAATTTGATGGAAAACTTAGGGAATTATGCTCTCGCGAAGTTAGCGGTCTCGATGATGTTTACGCATCGGCCATTTTGCCCACTTTGAGCCCTATTTTCGGCCAATTCCAGTGTACTAGTCGACAAAAATCATAACTATTTCACTAGAACTCCATTTTTTCTCTCGAATGAGTACAAGAAACCACCCATTTACCGATTTCAACTATCCAATAAAGTGGTCAGAATTTAGCAATTTTGCCAATTTCACACAAATTTCAAGAGATGCCAATTTCCAAATAGGGTCCAGAATAAACAAGAAAGACATTCCTGGCACGAAAATAACATGTTCTCTGTTCATTAGTCACATCCCCAGGCCCCTCTTATATTTCTTTGGCTTTCCACTTTGAATTTTTATTCTTACAAAAAAAAATAAGATTTACTGTTATGCATACTACTGTATTAGTGTAGAAATGGTATAAATAACATCAGCGCACTTGTGAAAGAATATTAGACTCACCAGTTGATGTGTATTGGACGCTTGGCATGATTTGTTTACTTTTGAACTTCGGTAAAAATCGAACATTTCTGCTACTTTGAGCTCAATTTCAAGGTACTTTTCATTGTAAAACCAGTCAAAATCATCTCAATTTCTGTAATATGTCTTCCATTCTATAAAATGAGACCAAGAAAACTAGAATACAACAATAAATACCATACAAAAATAGTGTGAAGTCGCTGTTTTATTCCAAAAACACGGTCAAAGTTTTTTTTCTTTCTCATTACGTACTGTGTGCTGCAGGATTTTTTTTATACTGCGCACACTGACCACATAGATCCATTCTTACATATGTAGGCCTACCAGCTTTCTCTCACTAGATTTGAGGGCGCTAGAATTTGGGTCGTAAGATATACTAGTACGTCTAAAACCCCCAAAGGGCTAAAGTCCTGCACATATCTTTCAGCTGTTTTTTTTTGTCAGAACTGGTAGCCTCACCATGCCTTATCATACTGTATGCCACTATGATTCTTAAATCTCTCAAACCAGCCTTTGCTGGCCTTAAATTCATCAACAGCAGCACTATTTGGAGGCGTTTTCTTAATGAGATCATCATGCAACTGCCTTACCTTTTCACACATAATTGACCAAGACGCACTATCTCCAGATAATTGTTTTTCGTTTATCTACACCAACAACAGTCTGTCCACCTCTTCAATTATTTGCGTTCTCCGTTTTGAAAACATACTAGCACCTTTAGCAACAACAGCTTCCTTGATTGCCTTTCTGTTCGCCCAGATAATAGTGATGGTTGAATGGTGTTTGTTATATAGCCTTTCCAACTTGGATATATGCGCTCCACTTTCATATTTTTCAATTATCTCTTTCTTCAGTTCCATTGTGATTCTCACCCTTTTTACCACAGGGTTGGCACTAGAAGCTTTCTTGGGGCCCATGGTGGCTTATTTAGCGGTTATAAGCACTAAAAACAATAGATTACAAAATGTATCACAGATACACGTGGAATCGTCCTCCCTGGCTTGTAAACAATGGTACACTGGCTATACACGGGGTCTTGGAGCGCCATTAGTCGATTTTGGCTTTAGTCGATGCCGCTGTTGGTTGAGGGTCCACTGTATATCATCTCAAAATAATATATAATATCTATTTCTACAAGTACATGTACAAGGTATACATGCCTAGCTGACATCAATGACATACTACTATATAGCTAGTCGCTTGTTATGCAGAGTATTTTGGGCAAATTAGGTTAATTTTGTCCCAGGATGTGACCCACACCAGTCGAGTAATACCCAAGTACGTACCCATTTTTAGTGATGGGTGAATATGGACCACCAGTGTAAGGAAACACACTTTGCCGAGAATTGAACCTGGACCCTCACTGCGTGAAGTGAGCTTTCGCCACCAGGCCACAGGCCATACAGTGGTCTGTGTTCTGGTATTTCTGCCTTTTATTTTAGCTATCCACTGTTACGGATAACTTACTAAGCTAAAGATCATAAAATTCACTAATTAAACTATTAAAAAATTTACATACAGACCCAGTTGCCTACCTTGACACAAGTTGATACATTCTAGCAAGGTCTTCATTTTTATCATCATTGAGAAGATGCTGGAATTCATTATGGAATATCTCTAAGTGTTTCTCAATTAAGACTTTCTCGCAGGTTTTACCAAGTTTTTCTAACGTCGTTTCATGCAGGTAGACCTGCACTCTTCGCTGCTCTTCTAGAAGTCTTGTCTCCGCCTGTTAAAATAAAATTCGACATTCTTTCTTAATATTAGCCATTTCCTGGGGAAGAAAAAAGGTGGCCAAAAGGAGGATTTTATTTAATTATAAATGAAATGTGTATATTTAATATGAGTAAAACTTTATGTACTGATTATATACACTTATGATACACAAAGAAATGAGCAGCAATCCTGCCTGAGTGTAAAACTAAGCTTCTGTCACATACTCCTGTTACAAAATGCTAGCACCTCCCTTGAAGAAACAAATAACAATGGTTGAAATGTCACTAATAAAATTGTACACTTCTTTTGGCAGCCACAATGGATGATAAGCAGCATTGGCTAGCTTTTTTTTTTTAAACTGTCAGCTATAGTAAGAGAAACACTAAAAGGTCTACGATCATGCATTGAGGCATTTTGTTTTTTTTTATTTTCGCTAAGACAGGATTTTTTTTTTTGTTTGGTCAACAGCCATTCTGTGATTTTTGTTTGAAACTGAAATATTCATTTCTCTGCTTTTCCTGTTCCAGTATACAGTGGACCCCCGCATAGCAACCTTAATCCGTGCAAGAGGGCTGGCTGTTATGCGAAATGTTCGGTATGCGAATGAATTTTCCCCATAAGAAATAATGGAAATCAAATTAATCCGTGCAAGACACCCAAAAGTATGAAAAAAAAAATTTTACCACATGAAATATACATTTTCCTACACACAAAGAGAAGGATACATGCACAATAGTAGAGTAGTACATGCACAATATATATTGTGCATGTACTACTCTACTAAATGAAGAATAAATGACACTTACCTTTATTGAAGATGCAGCAATGACTGATGAGACACTGTCCTGGGAGTGCCTTTTCCTCCTGAGTACTGTAGGTCCTGTTTGGTATTTTCTTCCAGAACAGGCCTTATCACACTGTGTATGCCACTACGATTCTTAAATCTCTCAAACCAACCTTTGCTGGCTCTAAATTCACCAATATGAGCACTAGTTCCAGGCATTTTCCCTGTTCACCTGGGTGTTAGTCGACTGGTGTGGGTTGCATCCTGGGAGACAAGATTAAGGACCCCAATGGAAATAAGTTAGACAGTCTTCGATGACGCACTGACTTTTTTGGGTTATCCTGGGTGGCAAATCCTCTGGGGTTAATTGTTTCTTGGTATTCTCAATAAGCCACACCAACAACGGTGGTACAGCAGCAGCAGCAGCTGACGGTGGTACAGCAGCAACAGACGATGCTACAGCAGCAACAGACGATGCTACAGCAGCAGCAGACGATGCTACAGCAGCAACAGACGATGCTACAGCAGCAGCAGACGATGCTACAGCAGCAACTGACGATGCTACAGCAGCAGCAGACGATGCTACAGCAGCAGCAGACGATGCTACAGCAGCAGCAGACGATGCTACAGCAGCAGCAGACGATGCTACAGCAGCAGCAGACGATGCTACAGCAGCAGCAGACGATGCTACAGCAGCAGCAGACGATGCTACAGCAGCAGCAGACGGTACTACAGCAGCAGCAGCTGACAGTGCAGCAGCAGCTGACAGTGCAGCAGCAGCTGACGGTGGTACAGCAGCAGCAGCAGCTGTACCACCAATAGTAGCGATGGTTGATTGGGGTTTATTATACAACCTGGCCAGCTCGGAGACACGCACTCCACTTTCATACTTATCAATGATCTTTTTCTTCATCTCCATAGTAATTCTCACCCTTATTGCTGTAGGGTTGGCACTAGAAGCTTTCTTGGGGCCCATGGTCACTTATTTTCCAGAAAAAATCACCAAAAACACTGTAATAATACGAAATGTTCCGATTGTATGCTTGGATGTTACCGCGGAGGCTGGCTGGTAAACAATGCCACCGGCGGAACATGTGAGCGTGGCTCAGGCCGCACATTGGACGCGTCTCGGACGAAGGGCGGTGAGTGGGTTTTTGGGCGGTATGCGAGGCAAAATTTTTGCGATCAAAGCGTCCGGTATGCGGATTGTACGGTATGCGATGCGTCCGGTATGCGGGGGTCCACTGTACTTACTGATGTTTTATGAATAATCAGCTCCATGCATACATTGAGCAATGTATTTTGGAAAATTGGTGGAAACCAAATTTTGTTTTCCTTTTAATGCCATAGTGACTGTCATGATTAAAGTTGCAAGGCATAACCTTCCACTCAAGAGGCTATATTGACTAGGTATGTAGCTTGTGCTTTTTCCCTGAAGTTAGCAAGTTAACTATTTACCATTCTCTCCAAGATTTTTTATGAATGATGCTCGTGCTATAGGTCTGAAATTTTTGACCATTATTCATTTGTGAAGATGAGGTAGGTGTATGCACATTTCTGGGCCTTCAAAATTTCATCCGAATCAAAGTTCTTTCTTCAGAGTACAAGCTGTTAGCATTGGTGCCATTTTTCATTTCTTCATAAAGTATCCCAAGAACTGGACCCAGATGCTGAATGTACAGGCATGATGGCAACATCACTTCCGAAGAATTTGGGAGTTGTGCAAATTTTTAATTAATACCCTTGCCATCTCCCACCAAGGCAGGTTGACCTCTAAAAAGAAACACTTTCACCATCATTCACATTATCACTGTCTTGAAAGGCATGCAGATACAACAGTTCAAATGTCCCTCCAAACAGCAAATATATCAAATATAATAAAATGGAAGGGTATGGTTTTTCTACTCTATTGGAGTAAACAAAAGGTTCTTTCCCATGTGTCTATTATACATACCCATTTGGTGGCTTTCACCTATTATTCCACTAAAGTCAACTGTTTTATGTATTGTGATAAATACTCCTTACAAAGTATTACTAAAGCAAATTCTGATAGTGCTTGCCTAAAAAGAAACAAAATAAAAGAGAAAGTTAAAGTTTTCAGTTCATCACTCAAGAAGTTTACCAACTAATGACGAACAGAAAACCAAGCAATGAATCAGCAAGCTGTGAAACTGAAAAGTTTAACTAGCTATTTCTGAAATACATGAATATGTCAAAACTTACTTTTTTCATGTATTCCGTAACGGGGTTGTTTCGAAGGAACTCTGTGCTTTCACGGGTGTAGAAACGTTCTGTGTCTTCCAAGAAAGTGTTCTCAAAGGATTCTCTATAAACAGACAAATTCTGGCCTCTAGCACTTGGCTCATCCTCATTTAAACCTAAAAAAGAAAAAAGGAAAAAAAAAAAAATATTGGAGGGAGTCAAATCCTCAGTCTTCTAACCATGCAGGGTAAAATAAAAACAAAAACTACTGTATTTCTTATATCCTATTTCTTATGTTATAACTTTAGCCACACACAATAATTCTTATTGCTTTACTGTGTAAGAGAAATTCCTTAATTCTGAAATACAATGACTCGGATCAGTAATAACTGTAAAAACCATGGAACTATGGTATATATACAACTAAATGACAAGGAGAAATTAATGCAATAATGTTAGCTTAAACAAAAATAATTCTGTATATAATAACAGAAAAAGTAGGCCTTAGACAAGTATGCACGATGTCACCATGGGTGCTCAATATTTTTATTGAAGGGGTTGAAAGAAGTGAATGCTCAGGTGTTGGTAAGAGGTGTGGGATTAAAGGAGAATGAATAACACAAAGTGGGAGGTGTCAGAGTTGCTTTTTTGCTGATGACACTGTGCTTTTGGGAGAATTTGAAGAGAAGTTGCAGAGGCTGGTGGACAAGTTTGATAAAGAATGAAAAAAAAAAAGGAAATTTAAAGTGAACATAGGAAAGAGCAAGGTGATAAGGATAAAAAATTTAAGTAATGAAAGATTGGATATCAGACTGGAGAGAGGGAGTCAATGTATTCAAATGTATGAGAGTGGATTTGTCAGCAGATGGGTCTATGAAAGACGAGGTGAATCAGAGAATTGATGAAGGGGGGGGGGAGGGGAATGGTGCACTGAGGAGTCTGGAGACAATGTTATCTATGGAAGGAAAGAGGGAAATGTTTGAGAGTATAGTGGTACCAACACTCTTATATGGGTGTGATGCATGGGTGGTGAATATTGCAACAAGGAGAAGGCTGGAGGTAGTGAAGATGTCGAGTCTGAGGGTAATGTGTAGTGTTAATGTAGTGCAGAGAATCGTTAGCTTAGAGATTAGGTGGTGGTGTGGGGTTTCTAAAAGTATTATCTAGAGGGTTGAGGAGAGGTTGTCGAAACATTCAGAGGATGGAACAAAATATAATGACAGAGGAAGGAATGCATGGTAGCGGCTGTCCTAGAAAAGGTTGGAGGGAAGGGGTAAAGAAGGTTTTGTGTGTAAGGGGCTTGGACTTCCAGCAAGCATGTGCGAGTGTGTTAGAATCCAGTGGAGACAAATGGTTTTTACGATCTGAAGTACTGTTGGAGTGTGAGCAAGTAACACTTATGAACGGATTCAGGGAAACCATCAGGCCAGGCTCGAGTCCTGGAGGTGGGAAGTACAGTGTCTGCACTCTGAAGGAGGGGTGTTGATATGTTGCAGTTTTTTAGCAGTAGTGCATGTGTGCCTCTGACAAGACAGTGAGTGAATGATGATTAAAGTTTCTTCCTTTTCGGGTCACCCTGCCTCGGTGGGAAATGGCTGTGTTAAAAAAAAAAAAAATCTCTCCATGGGGAAGTGGAGGAGAACCCTTCCTCCATAAGCCATGCATGCCGTAAGAGGCCACCTTGCCTTAGTGGGAAACGGCCAGTTTTGTAGAAACAAATGATTATGATTTTTAAAATAGAGTGGTACCTTGACTTACGAGTGCCCCAACTTACGAGTTTTCCGAGTTACAAGCCATTGCTCTATCGATTTTTTGCTTCGAGTTGCGAGCCAAAATCCGAGTCAGAGCTACTTTAGATATGCCACCACTTGCAGGGGAGAGGAAATATCAAAAACCTTGATAATAACCAATGTGCAACATCCTTTCAATTTTGATACCACTGGTAGTGTCATCCTGCCAAAATGTTCTATAACGTATGCCCTAAGTAGAGAGAAAATTCTGGAACATGTGTAATACATGTTCAGCAGGCCAGCTGGCTGGCCAATTATCTTTGGCTGTTTATCTCTGAATCTCCATGTCCATGTCCAGACAGTGCTTACTATGCTTGAAGATATAAGGCATAATTAGCATGACTGGCAAGCAACACACATTTTCACTTGTTCAGGAATCAGATGTGACCAACTCTGCATCGTGTGTAATATGTACCTGATGGTTCACGAGCGGCTCTGTCTGAGACAGATAAGTAGATAGACACGACAACAGAAACACAGGCAGACAGATAAGCACAGAGCTAGACAGACACAAAAACAGATACACACGTTTATTTGTAACAGTGAAAAATAAATCCAAGGCAATGCACGATCATCAAATGTCACTCCACTGCCAGTGGAGTGACACTCATCTTACACCATGCTTCAAGGAGTTTCATATATACTTCAGCATTCCTAAAACTGCTGGGACTTGGCGCAAAAAAAAAAAAAAAAAAAAAATCATTTACATATACATTATTTAAAAAAAAACAACAAAAAAAAAACTGGGGTGTTTTTTTTGCAGGCTGGAATGGATTAATGGCATTTCAATTGATTTGATATACAGTGGTCCCTCAATAATCGTCTGGCCTGAAAGTAGTCCATTTCGGAAATAGTCCTGTTTTTTTGTCTAAATATTGGCTCGCAAATGGTCCGGTAACTCGCTAATAGTCCTTCGTCCCGGACGCGTACTCACGCTCTGAGCCGCCTGGGCCTTTCCTTCCCAGCCAGTGTGCCATTGTTTACTAGTGAGCGACGGTCCCCTCACGTGCCCCAGCGAATTATTTCATATTCCATTTATTTTAGTGCTTTCAAGTTATTTAAGTGCTAAATAAGCTACCATGGCTCCAAAGAAAGCTCCTAGTGCCAAGCCTTTGGTAAAGAAGGTGAGAAATACGATTGAATTTAAGAAAAACATCATTGAACAATATGATAGTGGCGTACGTGTGGGCGAACTGGCCAGGATGTATAACAAATCCTGTACAACCATATCTTCCATCATAGCCAAGAAAAAGGAAATCAAGGATGCTGTTGTTGCAAAGGGGGTAAATATGCTGACAAAAATGAGATCACCAGTACTCAAAGATGTTGAGAAGTTATTATTGGTGTGGATAAATGAGAAACAATTAGCAGGAGATAGTCTTATGATGTCGCTTATTTGTGAAAAGGCTAAGCAGTTGCATGACGATTTGGTAAATAAATTGCCTGTAGCTAGTGGTGATGTGAGTGAATTTAAGGCCAGCAAAGGCTGGTTTGAGAGATTTAAGAAGCGTACTGGCCACAGTGTGGTAAGGCATGGTGAGGCTGCTAGTTCGGACCACAAGGCGGCTGAAAAATGTGCATGAATTCAAGGAGTACATAAACAGTGAAGGACTGAAACCTGAACAAGTGTTCAATTGTGATGAAACAGGCCTCTTTTGGAAGAAAATGCCAAAGAGAACCTACATTACTCAGGAAGAAAAGGTGCTGCCAGGACACAAGCCTATGAAAGACAGGCTGACACTAATATTCTGTGCTAATGCTAGTGGGGATTTCAAAGTGAAGCCGTTACTAGTGTACCATTCTGAAAATCCCAGTGTGTTCAAGAAAAACAATACAGTGGACCCCCGCATAACGATTACCTCCAAATGCGACCAATTATGTAAGTGTATTTATGTAAGTACGTTTGTACGTGTATGTTTGGGGGTCTGAAAGGAATAATGTACTTCACAATATTCCTTATGGGAATAAATTCGGTCAGTACTGGCACCTGAACATACTTATGGAGTGAAAAAATATCGTTAACCGGGGGTCCACTGTATTATGAAGAGTAAATTGTGTGTGTTTTGGAGATCTAATAGTAAGGCATGGGTCACAAGGGACATTTTCGTCGAGTGGTTCAATGAAGTGTTTGGCCCTAGTGTGAAGAATTACCTCTTGGAAAAGAAATTGGATCTCAAGTGCCTCCTAGTAATGGACAATGCACCTGCTCATCCTCCAAACTTGGATGACCTAATTCTGAAGGAGTTTGGGTTCACCACAGTAAAGTTCTTGCCCCCGAATACCACTCCTCTCCTCCAGCCCATGGACCAGCAAGTCATTTCAAACTTCAAAAACTCTACACCAAAGCAATGTTTGAAAGGTGCTTGAATGTGACCTCAGACACTCACTTGACCCTACCAGATTTTTGGAAAGAACACTTCAGTATTCTCCATTGCGTACGCCTTATAGGTAAGGCTTGGGAGGGAGTGACTACCAGGACTTTGAACTCTGCTTGGAGAAAATTGTGGCCAGATTGTGTCCACAAGAGGGATTTTGAAGGGTTTGAGGCAGCCCCTGATGAGCCTATGTCAGTTGAAAACTCTATTGTCACACTGGGGAGTTCCATGGGGTTGGATGTGAGTTTGGAGGATGTGGAAGAGTTGGTGGAGGACCACAACGAAGAGCTAACCACTGAGGAGCTGCAGGAGCTTCAGCAGGAAGAGCAACAGAACGCAGCTCAGAATCTTGCTGCAGAGGAGGAGGAAGAGAGATGGAGGAAGGTGCCTTCTTCAGAAATTAAGGAGATTTTTGAAATGTGGGGTAGGATGGAAAGATTTATGGAGAAACATCACCCAGAGAAGGATGTTGCAAGCCATATCGGCAACTTGTACAGTGACAGAGTCTTGGCCTATTTTAGGCCAGTTTTAAAGAAACGCCAGAAACAGAGCTCTGGACAGTTTTTTTTTTGCGAGACAGGACTCCAGTGATTCTCAAGGTGGTCCTAGTGGCATTAAGAAACTGAGAAGAGAAGTAACCCCAGAAAAGCAATTGGTACCCGAGGTGTTGATGGAAGGGGATTCCCCTTCCAAACAGTAAATCATCTAATCTCCTTCTCCAGTCTTCCATACACAAAGAAGAATCGTCAATAAAGGTAGGTATTATTCTGTTAATGTTTAATTCATCATGTGCCAGTGTATTGTTTATGTACTACATCTATATTTCATGTAAAAAAATTTTTTGTTTTAATACTTCTGGGTGTCAGGAACGGATTAATTGAATTTACATTATTTCTTATGGGGGAAAATTGATTCGTAAATCGTCCGTTTCGATAATAGTCCCATTTCCAGGAATGGATTATGGACGATAATTGAGGGACCACTGTACGAGCAAATTGAGTTACGAGCTGGATCACAGAGCGAATTAAACTTGCAAGTCAAGGTACCACTGTACAACTGCACAGTCCATTTCTTAAGCAAAAAGATGAGAACTAAGTTGCAACTTTGAAATACCTTTGAAGAGTTTCAAGTCTCACTACCCTCGAAGCCTGGCCATGGAGCAGGCTCGTCTGGTCAACCAGGCTGTTTGCTGCTGGAGGCCTGCTGCTCCACATATCCATCACAACCTGACTGACCTGGAACCTGGTGAAGATACTTGTCCAGTTTCCTCTTGAAGGCTTCTACATTTGTTCCAGCCATGTTTTTGATATCTTCTGGCAAGATGTTGAATAGTCTAGGGTCACGACTGTTCCCTTATTGTCCCCACCACACCCCTGGTCCTCACTAGGTTTTTATTTTGCACTTCCTCCCATATCTCTCAATCAAGTATGTTATGGCTGTGTGCAGATTTGGGACCAAGCCCTCGAGTACTTCCCAGGTATATATTATCATGTATCTCTCTCCTCAGCTCCAGCAAGTACATGTTCAAGACTAAGGCATTCCCAGTAATTTAAGTGCTTTACTGGCTCAATGTGTGCCATAAATGATCTCCGTATTTGTTCCAGCTCTGATACTTCTCCTGCTTTGAACGAAGCCATCAGTACATATTGAGAAATATTCTAAATGAGGGAGCACTAGCAATTTGAAGACTGTCACCACTGGCATTATTTACCTTGTTTTGAAAGTTCTCAATACCCACCCTGTCAACCTACTGGCTGTTGTGATCTTTGTCTTATCTTTTTTACAAGAAAGGTCAGCCGACAATTATTCCCAAGTCTTTTGCATGTTCCTTTCGTTCTATTTGGCGACCCTTGAGTTTTGTATACAGTGTTCCTTTTGAGGTCATTCTTTCCATACCTAAGCAACTGCAACTTATCACCACTGAATGTCATGTTTTTCTTCACTGCCCACTAGAAAATCCTGCTTGTGTCTTCCTTTAATTTTTCAGTATCTTCTACTGTTGTGACTTTCATGCTTATTTTAGTGTCATCTGCAAATGATACAAAACTGTCATGGGTGTTTTTATCTATGTCTGGTATGAGGGCGAGAAAAAGCAGAGGTACCAAGACAATGCCTTCGGAAACTAAGCTTTTTACCTCATTCATGCTGGATTTTGCTCTGTTTACTACTACTTTGTGTTTTGTGTATTAGGAACCCGAAAATCCGTCTGTCTACCTTCCCCATAGTGCCTGTGGCCCTCACTGTGTGTGCTATCACTTCATGATCACATTTGTCAAACGCCTTTGCAAAATCTGTGTAAATCTCATTTGCATTTTGGTCGTCTTTCAACTCCTCTAAGTCTGTCACAGTGGTTCAGCAGCTGTGACAGACATGATTGTCCTGCTCCAAAATCATGCTGGTTTGGGTTATGCTGGTTGTGCTGGTCCATAAAATTTGTAATTTGCCATCTCATCATTCTTTCGAAGATTTTTATGTGAGAAGTTAGGGTTACTGGTCTGTAAGTTTTAGCTAGTGCTCTACCTCCCTTTATACCTACTACCTCCCTTTATAAGTACTAGAGCATTCATGAATCTAGTCCAGGTGCTGAATGAATGGGCATGTTATCCATTTCTTTTCCAAAATCTATTGGATTTGTACTAATGTCAGTTAGTTGGTCTGCTCAGCCTTCTGCTGGGGTGGAAAATGTTTCTGTATTCTCTACCTTGCTGTCATTAAATTGGCCATGTGCTAAAATATAATACTGTAACTACCTCTGTTGATATACAGTAGACCGTCATTTAGCACGAGTTTATTTGGCACGATTTGAGTATAGCACGATTGAAGAATTGCGACACAATTTTATGTTATACGTTGTATAATCAATTTAACCCTTTCAGGGTCCACATGCCCTCTCAGAGACTTGTTCTCAGGGTCTCCTGAATTAAAATAAAAAAATTATTTTTTCTTATGAAAAGATGGGGAATCTTTTCCCAATTATGACAACACCAAAAGTATGAAATTTGATGGAAAACTTACGGAATTCTGCTCTTGCAAAGTTAGCGGTCTTGATGATGTTTACGCATCGGCGACTGTCCAATTTGAGCCCTATTTTCAGCCAATTCCAATGTACTAGTTGACAAAAATCATAACTATTTCGCTAGAACTATTTTTTCTATCGAATGAGTACAAGAAACCACCAATTTACCGATTTCAACTATCCAATACAGTGGTCAGAATTTAGCAATTTTGCCAATTTCACAAATTTCAAAAGATGCTCATTTCCAAATAGGGTCCAGAATAAACAAGAAAGACATTCCTGGCACTAAAATAACATTTCCTCTGTTCATCAGTCACGTCCCCAGGCCCCTCTTACATTTCTTTTGCTTTCCACTTTGAATTTTTATTCTCACAAAAAAATAAGATTTACTGTTACGCAGACTACTGCATTAGTGTAAAAAATGGTATAAATAATATCGGCGCACTTGTGAAAGAATATTTGACTCACCAGTTGACGTGTATTGGATGCGTGGCATGATTTGTTTACTTTCGAACTTTGGTAAAAATCGAACATTTCTGCTACTTTGAGCTCAATTTCAAGGTACTTTTCATTGTAAAACCAGTAAAAATATCAATTTCTGTAATATGTCTTCCATTCTATAAAATGAGACCAGGAAAACTAGAATACAACAATAAATACCATACGAAAATATAGTGCAAAGTCGCTGTTTTAATCCAAAAACACGGTCAGTTTTTTTTCTCATTACGCACTGTGTGCTGGATATTTTTTTTATACTGCGCACACTGACCACAGACCCATTCTTTCATATGTAGGCCTACCAGCTTTCTCTCACTAGATATGAAGGCGCTAGAATTTATGCGTACTAGTACGTCACGGACACTGGCACGTAAGCCGTACTAGTACGGCCAAAACCCTGAAAGGGTTAACACGATTCGTGGGAGGGGAAAAATTTTTGAGCACGCAGTCGACCGGTAGCCCACGGTGGGTTATACCACTGAGTCAATGGGGGAGGCCTACTGCCATCACCCCTCCACCCACACCCACCACGCTCCCAGCCTCCAGTTCAGTTCATACGCATGCAGGATGAAGTTACTCGGGAACCTCGCTGTGTTTATTTACATTCACTGTACTACGTATTTTCATTGACATTTGTTAAATCTGTCAAGCAATCATGGCACCCAGTAAGCATACAAGTGTTGCTGAAAGTGACAAGAAAAGGTTTAACCCTTATACTGTCCAAATGTAGATCTACGTTTTCTCAACACTTGAATGTAAAAAAGTAGAGCTTTTTTCTTTTTTTACATTTGAAAACTTGTAAAAAAAAACTTTGATCAACATTTTTTTGTTGTATTTGAAAATACAGTGGACCCTCAACATTCGATACTAATCCGTTCCTTAGAGCTATCAAATGTCGAAAATATCTAAAGTCGAATTAATTTTCCCCATAAGAAATAATGGAAATCAAATTAATCCGTGCAAGACACTCAAAAGTATGGAAAAAAAATTTTACCACATGAAATATTAAGTTTAATGCAATAGAAAAATTACAACAACAACAATAGATTAATAACAAAAGAATAATTGACACTTACCTTTAACCCTTTGAGGGTTTTGGTCGTACTAGTACGTCTTACGCGTAGGGGTTTTTGACGTACTAGTACGCATAAATTCTAGCGGCCTCAAATCTAGTGGGAGAAAGCTGGTAGGCCTTCATATGAAAGAATGGGTCTATGTGGTCAGTGTGCACAGTCTAAAAAAAATCCTGCAGCACACAGTGCATAATGAGAAAAAAAAAACTTTGACCATTTTTTTGGAATAAATCAGCGACTTTGCAGTGTATTTTCGTATGGTATTTATTGTTGTATTCTAGTTTTCTTGGTCTCATTTTATAGAATGGAAGACATATTACAGAAATTGAGATGATTTTGACTGGTTTTACAATGAAAGGTGCCTTGAAATTGAGCTCAAAGTAGCAGAAATGTTCGATTTTTACCAAACTTCAAAAGTAAACAAATCGTGCCAAGCGTGCAATACACGTCAACTGGTGAGTCTAATATTCTTTCACAAGTGCACCAATAATATTTATACCATTTTTTACACTAATGCAGTAGTCTGCATAATAGTAAATCTTATATTTTTTGTGAGAATAAAAATTCAAAGTGGAAAGCAAAAGAATATAAGAGGGGCCTTGAGACGTGACTAATGACTAGAGGAAATGTCATTTTAGTGCCAGGAATGTCTTTCTTGTTTATTCTGGACCCTATTCGGAAATTGGCATCTTTTGAAATTTGTGTGAAATTGGCAAAATTGCTAAATTCTGACCACTGTACTGGATAGTTGAATTTCATAAATGGGTGGTTTCTTGCACCCATTCGATAGAAAAAATGGAGTTCTAGCGATATATTCATGTTTTTTGTCGACTAGTACAGTGAAATTGGCCGAAAATGGGGCTCAAAGTGGGCAAAATCGCCAATGCGTAAACATCGCCGAGACCGCTAACTTTGCGAGAGCATAATTCCGTAAGTTTTCTATCAAATTTCAAACTTTTGGTGTCTTTATGATCGGGAAAAGATTCTCTATCTTTTCATAAGAGAAAATAATTTTTTTTTTTTAAATTTGGCCGACCCTGAGAACGAGTTTCGGAGAGGGCCTGTCGACCCTCAAAGGGTTAATGAAGATCTGGTGATTGATGGGATGGGAGGAGGGGAGTGTGTGGATGGTGTGAGTGTTAAGAAGGGGAATCCCCTTCCATTAGGACTTGAACTGGGAGCCTCACCATGCCTTACCACACTGTGTATGCCACTACGATTCTTAAATCTTTCAAACCAACCTTTGCTGGCCTTAAATTCACTCACATCACCACTAGTTGCAGGCAATTTCTTTACCAAATCATGCACTCCGACACACACACACTCCACTTTCGTACTTTGCAATTATCTCTTTCATCATTTCAATAGTCATTAGCACCTTTTTTCTCGAAGGGTTGGCACTAGAAGCTTTTTGGGGGGCCCATGGTTACTTATTTTGCAGAAACAAGCACCAAAAACAGTGATAATATGGATAATATGGAATGTACCGAATGTATCCTCAGATACGCGCACACTGGCTGACTTGTAAACACTGGCACACACGAGGCAGTTCAGGCCACACGTGGACATGTCTCGTACGAATCGTATCGAATGTCGGGTTTTCCATTGAATGTCGAGGCAAAATTTTTGCGTTAAAATGCATTGGTCGGATTTATCAAATGTCAATGCCATCGAATGTCGGGGGTCCACTGTATGTTAAAAAACGTAGATCTACTTTTGGAGAAGTACGCATATGAACGTAGATCTGTTTGGACAGTTTAAGGGTTAAGCATTCAAGTCTAGGAATTACGAAGAAAATTGAGATATTAAACAAGCTTTAGAGTGGATCATGTGTGGTGGATATAGCGAGGGCCTATGGCCTTAATGAAGCGTCGGTTCATACAATTAAAAAGAACGAGGCGAATATACGAGCTTGTGTAATGAATAACCCTAGATGTCATCTCATGAAAAGAATGACACGTAGGTCCCAACAAGTAAATAAAACAGAAAACTTGTTGCTTGAGTGGATTGAACAAAAGACAAGGAAAGGTGCACCACTTAATTTCATGTTAATTAGGGAAAAGGCCTTACAGTTGTT
>NC_091295.1:13361737-13376737 GCF_038502225.1 Cherax quadricarinatus
CGAGGACTGCGTGAAACAAGCTTTTATGCCACAAGACGGGCAGAAAGCAGCAACTTCACTCTGGCTGTACCCTTCTCCAGAACATCACTCCATCTGAGATCATACATACCCAGGATGACTCGAGTATGGAACACATTCGTACAGCATAATGATGTCAACGAGATAACGTCAGTTGATCAAATGAAAATGCTGGCCCACAGATGGCTCCAACTTCATCCTGTTCCCTACTTGTATGTCTCATAACAATAAAAATGCTTTCAAATGAGCTGATGTAGGTAACAGCTCTTAGCTTGCCAATAAAGTTAGGAATCCTTAACCTGTAAATAGCTGTCAATAAAGCTAGGGATCCTTAACCTTGTCAAACCCTGTGTAAAAAAAAAAAAAAAAAAAAAAGATAGAGAGAGATAGAGAGATAGAAAGAGAGAGAGATAGAAAGAGAGATAGAGAGAGATATAGAGAGATAGAGATATAGAGAGAGAGAGATAGAGAGATAGAGAGAGATAGAGAGATAGAGAGAGAGATAGAGATAGAGAGATAGAAAGAGAGATATAAAGATAGAGAGATAGAAAGAGAGAGAGAGAGATAGAGAGAGAGATAGAGAGAGAGAGAGAGAGAGAGAGAGAGAGAGAGATAGAGAGAGATAGAGAGAGATAGAGATAGATATAGAAAGAGAGATAGAAAGAGAGATAGAAAGAGAGATAGAAAGAGAGATAGAAAGAGAGATAGAAAGAGAGATAGAAAGAGAGATAGAAAGAGAGATAGAAAGAGAGATAGAAAGAGAGATAGAAAGAGAGATAGAAAGAGAGATAGAAAGAGATAGAAAGAGAGATAGAAAGAGAGATTGAAAGAGAGATAGAGAGATAGAAAGAGAGATAGAAAGAGAGATAGAAAGATAGAAAGAGAGATAGAAAGAGATAGAAAGAGAGATAGAAAGAGAGATAGAAAGAGAGATAGAGAGATAGAAAGAGATAGAGAGATAGAAAGATAGAGAGATAGAAAGATAGAGAGATAGAAAGATAGAGAGATAGAAAGAGAGAGAGATAGAAAGAGAGAGAGATAGAGAGAGATAGAGATAGATAGAGATAGATAGAGATAGATATAGAGATAGAGATATATAGATATAGATAGAGATAGAGATAGATATAGATATAGATAAAGATAGAGATAGATAGATAGATAGAGATAGATAGAGATAGAGATAGAGAGATATAGAGAGATAGAGAGAGAGAGAGAGAGAGAGAGAGAGATAGAGAGAGATAGAGATAGATAGAGATATAGAGAGATAGAGATAGAAGAAGAAAAAGAAGAAAAACAGTTAACACTGCAGCAATTACATGAGCAGTTCCACATTACTGGTAAAGTTGCAGACTTTTTCACTGAAGAGGACCATGACAAATCTAGAAGCAGTGCTTTGAAATGGGGTCTAGACCAGCTGATGATGCCTTACCATCAGCTGTATAATGTATTGCAGAGTAAAACAGCCCAGAGATACATTACAGAATTCATGCACACTCCAATACAACCATCTACTTCAGTACCTCTACCATCCACTTCTGTCGACAACCAACAACCATCCACCTCAGCCCAGTAGGGCCACACCCTCCATATATGCACTCTCTCCACAATCATCCACACACACCATTAACCACAATTTAAGATAAGAAATATTATTATTTCTATTGAATTTGTAGTCTTAAGCAGTAATATATCACAAAAATGAACTACAATTACATATTCACTTTTATTTTCTAAGATCTGTTGGTCTAAAACCAAGTTGTTTGGCTTTTTGGGGGCTCTCAGGAACATAACCTTACTTGTCCCATAAGTTCTTCAGTTCATTTAACACAATTTTAGGTAACACGGCATTTTCAGGAACGCAACTAAAGTGCTAAATAATGGTCTACTGTACAAAATATCAATGTTCAATTTGAACCAACTATGATATATACAGTGGTACCTTGGGATACGAATTTATTTTGTTCCAGAAGGCTGTTCAAGGGCTGATACTGAACGAATTTGTTCCCATAAGATGTAATGTAAATTAGATTAATTGGTTTCAGATCCCCAAAAATAAACACATACAAAAACACTTACATAAATACACTTGCATATCTGTTCGAGTTTTGAGCTGTTCACATCCCAAGGTACCACTGTATATCTAGTATTAACCCTTTCAGGGTCCAGAGGCCAAATTTCAAAGTGTGCACCAGTGTCCAAGAATTTTCAAAAAATAATTTAGTTATTTTTTCTTATGAAATGGTATAGAATCTTTTTCTGAAGGTAATAAAACAAAAAGTATGAAATTTGATGTTAAACTGACGAAATTATGCTCTCGTGAATTTTGAAGTGTCAGCGATATTTACGCATTGGCGATTTTGGTGACTGACTCCCATTTTAGGCCAATTACATTATTCCAGTTGACCAAATTCTTAGCTATTTCACTAGTATTACTTCTATTCTATCGATTGAACACAAGAATTCACCAAGTCAACTGTTTCAACTACAAAGAGTGTTCGGAAATAGGTAATTTGGCCAATTTAATGCAAAGTTCAAAATACTCCAATTTCAAAATAGGGTCCAGAATAAACAATGCAGGAATTCCTGAAATAAATAACAAAAAGGCACAATACCGTGACTGGAATGATACACAAATAACATTTCCTCTGTTCATTAGTTATGTTTTCAGGCTTTACTAATGAATTCAATTTTTTATTTTTTATTCACAATGAATTTTTATTCAAACCAAAAAATAGAAGATTTACTGTTATGCAATATTGCAATAATTGTATAAATAACTTCACCACATTTGTGAACTTATATTAGACCCACCAGCAGGCGTGTATTAGACATGTGAGGTCGTTTGTTTACTCTTGAACATCAGCAAAAATTTAACATTTCCGCTACTTTGAACTCGGTTTCAAGCCATTTCCAGTACTAAAACAAATCAAAATCATCTCTATTTCTGTAATATGTCTTCCATTCTATCAAATGAGACCAAGAAATTGCAAATATAACTATAAAAAACATAAGAAAAACACTGCAAAGTCACTGTTTTAATCGAAAATTACGGTCTCAATTTTTCTCTCATTATGCACTATGTGCTGCAGGATTTGTTTTATGTGGTGCACACATACCACATAGATGTATTCTCTTATATCTAGGCCAAAATTTACCGCTCACAGCTTATCAGGGTGAGCTGAGATCATGACGTAGATCTACGGTTTGGACCCTCAACATAAAGCCATAGATCTACGGCACGGACCCTCAAAGGGTTAAGTATAGTCGATAATGTATTAGGTTTAGTCTGCCCGAAATGCCTCGGCATGATAGTGGGTTTCTTTGCATGTGCAAATCAATATTGCAATTGAACAATGTAAAATATGCATGGAAATAGACTCCTTATAACAATTCACTCACACATTGTAAACTCTGCAAAGAAATAAAAATTTGAATTTGAATTTAGTGGGTTGCTGAACAGTGACTCATACTGTTCATTTAGGTTTTCACTCATTTCCTGTTCATCATCAGTATATGAATCTCCTCTCAATAATGGTCCAATTCTTAGCTTGGATTTTGCAGTGGAATAGAAATATTTTGGGTTATAATCACTAACTCTGAAGTTATCCCACAGAAAAATTCTGGCTTTATTTTTGAAAGTTAGATGCAGATACACTGTAGTAAAGAAATTTACCTCCTGTGGCCAACACACTATCATACTCAAGCACAACTTGCATTCTCTTTTAAAGGATGAATGAAAATTATTCACATAATACACTACAAAGTAGAACTTCAACTTGCATTGTTACAATATTTCATACTTAGGACATTGTCATTTTGGAACCAATCGATTACAATCAACTTTCTCTTCCAATCATTTTTTTTTTGTACTTTTATTAAGGATCGATTCTATTTTTTTTTTTTTTTTTTTTTTTACCTCAGTGGCCATCCCCTGCTAATGCAGAGTAACCCAAAAAAGAAACATTCACCCACCATTCATTCAATCACTGTCTTGCCAGAAGTGTGCTGATATTACAGTTCATATTACCCTCTGACTAACATCCCCACCCCTTCTGCTGGCATTGCCCTTCCCACCTTCAGAACTTAGTCTAGGTAACCAGTTTTCTTGAATTCCTTCACATATGTTACCTTGCTCACAATCCAACAGTGTTCATTCACTCCTAATATTGTCACAAAAGCCTGCTGGATACTCAAGCCCCTAAAATTTCAAGTTTATGCCTCTTCTGCCTCCTACCTCTAACCATTCTCTGATTCACTGCTGTGGCAGCGGCAAGCGGCAACAGGAAACTTGTCCTCTATTTTTACTTCTACCTGAGGTTCCCACCAGCCCAGTGATGGCCTAATCAAGACCCACATAACACTAACATGTGTGGATACCCAGAATGATATAAATCAACTGCAGAAATCACCCAAAAGTACGCAAATTACCAACTAATAGGACTTGTATTACCACCTCCTGCCCCGCTGCCACTGAAGTGATACCCCACAACATTCGCCTACTATTCATCTGAAGCCGCAGTCAATGGACAAGGGTCAAAGCAATAAAAGAAGATAAAGTAACCAGCTAAGGACCCCTAACATCAAAGGCGAGACTAGTAATATCACGAGGAAAACTTCTCGTACTGCCAGCCAGGACAACCCTCATCACCCACCTGCATCACCACAACACACGACAGACAATAACAAACATGGCCGCCACCACAGTCCAAGATAACTCCTTCTTTGGATTTGATGTTAAGAAGATTACTGACCCAGAAATAGCTAAACTCTTTACGATTCAGAACCAAACAATCACCAAACTAACTCAGGAAATGCAGGAACTGAAAGCTTCCAATTCACAGTACCTCAGCAAGATCACTGCTCTTGAACATAAACTAGACACTCTGGAACAACAAAGCAACACCCACACCTAGTCCATAGACATCATTAACACTAAAAGACCAAGTCACTCTACTTACTACCAACATTATAGAGGAAAGATCAAGAGTGGACCAACAACTTGCCAATGTTATCACCAACTTCCAAGACCATAATGACCAACAGCAGCTATTTGACGCTGTTGTAGTTAACAGCAAACATCTCCCACCCACAGTCACCCAAGAGACTTGCATGGAGTCCACCCTACAGCTTATCAAGGACCACCTTCGCCTTAACATACGTAGTGATGACCTAAAGGACTGCAAACCGATGGGCTACCAAGCGGGTAAAAAGAGTGCTGTTAAAATTCCAAACTAGCCTATAAAGAAACAATCTACTAAAAACATCCATTTCTATGAAAACTGATGTTTACGTCAATGAGTGCCTTACCAAAACAAGACAAAACTTCCTTTATCGGCTAAGAAAATTACGCTATGCCCAAAAAATCCACCAGTGCTTTGTGAGGGATGAAAAAATCACAGTTAGGAAACAGCCCACTGGGAAGATGTACTTCATCTCTACAGAACACGACCTTAAAACATTCCTAAGCGAGGCTGCATTAACAGAGTCAGAGTAAGGTGCAGATAATACCCGCTGTCCACCATTAGTGTTATACTGCCATAAATTTTGTTCCCCCAAAATTTCCAATACCCCAACTACTTTTGAACGTCCCTGTTGTATTCAATGACCATTCTACCTCATAGTCTTAATTGTGTTTAATATCTACAGAATCTCTCTCCTTTTTTACATCTTACCTCTTCGTTGTTCTACTTATTTTAATTGAAACTAACTACAGCTTGTCCTTCTAAGTTATTCTACCTCACTTTAAGAAATACTCTATTGCCCAATTTTATTTTAAAATTATTATTGCCCAATTTTACTTTTAAACTATATTGACCAACCTTATTGTAAACTTTTTATTATTGCCCATTTTTATTTTATATTTTAGTGCCCAACTTTATTGTAAACTTTTCATCTTATTATTGCACTATTCTAGTCTTGAGTTAATTACCCAATCTTATACTTGCCCAATTTCACCAATACTTTATTGCCCAATCTATTTTAAACTTTTTTATTTGTAAAGTTCATTACCCAAATTTATTATATACTTTTTATAATTGCCCTATTCTATTTTAGACTTTATCACCCAACTTTATTTTACTTTTCTTAACCTTTTATTGCCAAATTTTAAGCTTGTATATTCAACTCCAACTTTTATATTATCCTGTGTACCATCTTACTATCATATTATAACCAGGTCATTACCATTTTTATTTTTTTATTTTTTATTTTCTTTTGCTACCTTAACTTGTGTATTTTATCTTGTCGATTTAAATTTAGTTATACTCTAGTTCTTGTTAACAACTTAGAGTCTGGTGCTATTTTTAACTTGTATTTTTATATTATTAGGTATAAACTAATAATATAAAAATACAAATTAAAAATAGCACCAGACTAACTTGTAATTGCACTAAGATCTAATATAATGAATCTGGGGTTGTCTATTTATTGAGCTAGAATGAGCTAAAGTACAACTAGGTTTAATCTAATAATAGCTCATTCTAGCACAACATATAGACAACATCAACTTCATTGTTTATTAGTGACTATACTCTATATGACCAAAGTGCTTTAGCTATATACTTGTCCAAACTTCCCACTACTACAGATATCAGTACTAGAACTCAACACACAATTCAGGATATAAATAACCATAATTTAAACCTAGAAGATGAATGATCACGTTGACCCTGATCTAAACCTCCATAATCTAACACCCAATCAAAACCTATTGGAAAGTAACTGCCTATATTACACAGCATCACAAGCCAGCACTATCCTAAACAATGCTAAAAGTCTATCAGTTCTTAACTACAACATCAGGTCCTTATGCAAACACTATGATGACGACCTGGCACTCCTTGAGTCACTAAAGACACCCTTCTCCTGCATTATTCTTACGGAGACCTGGCTTAAGCAGGACACAATAGATATCTACCCTCTACCAGGATACACAGCAATCCACAACTGCAGACCATACCAAGCTGGGGGTGGTATTGCAATCTATTACTCTAACCAACTATCTTGTATTAGCACCACTTGCTTTAGTGATGAATATGGAGAATACATTTTTGCTAATTTTACTGTAAAAAACCTTAAGACGCCTATAATAATCGGTGCCATTTACCGGATACCCCACACAAACATCCCAAATTTCAGTGTGAAATTAAAGGCACTAATAACAAACAGACAAATGAACAAGCACCACCTTCTCTTAGCCAGAGACTTCAATATCAACCTTGGCCTACTAGATGATCAGCCTTTAACTGATTTCATCAACAATATGAACAACACACTTCTCATACCAACAATAACTAAACCAACCAGGTTTATAACCTGTCATTTCTGTCAGACCTGGTTTCGTTGGAGAAGTGCAGCATGTTTAACAGCAAGATAAATCTGGTCACTGGGATATCACTGAATGCTGGAGTAGAAATGAGCCCATCTATGGACCAGTATGATTTTATATTATGCTTACAGACATGAGGCATAAGCATTATTGTTGCAAAAAACAAATGCATCTCAGCCACACTTGTCTCCTTCCACTGGTGTAGTCTTAACTGTGGTGAAATCATTGTATTTGCCATGGTGTAATCAAAATACTTGTTACTTTCCTTGACAATATTTTCCATCAAGGTTCCATCAGTTCACTTGCTGTGTTTCCAAGGGAACAAGATGGCAGGAATCCACTTTGAGTGTTATCAAATTGATGGGGATTGGGAACAAAATTGAGATTTTGCTGCCAATCCCAGATGCAGTTTGCTGGTCCAGGTTGTGGTGAGGGGCTAGATGACAATGCGCTTTGTCCTGGACCTGCTGAGTCAGTGGCTTGGGTCCCAGCCTAGGCTGGTACTGCACATCTGTGGCACCATCACCACCTACTGGAGCATGTGGTCTATCTATCTCAATTGTGGCCACATTGTCACTTTCACTATCTATTCCAGATGTAGGTCCATGGGATGTACTCCGTCCCCTTACTACTGTATATGGTACACCACCTAAGAGCGTGCGGCATGGTATAAACCAACACTACCCAAGAGCATGCGGCATGGTATAAACCGCCACTTCACTGGTGAATATGCTTCCTCACTATCACTATTCGAATGGTCATCAAGAGCAGTAAAAATATCCATGTCACTATCATCACCATTACTCAAATCTGAAGCCTGGACACACAAAAATATTAGTTTTCTCTTGCTATGAGGTACAACTGTATGTGACTGAGACGCACCAGCAGCAGAGGTGGAAGGCTGAGGGTCATCAGGATTTTAGGCACTATTTTCAATAACCTGAGCATTGCTTTTGGTCACAAACTGTTCAAAATCATAGAATTCCTCTTCAGATCCACTTCAATCAGTGTTTGAACTATCACTTGGGAAGAGGAGATTACCATTTCGCCAGGGAGCGAGGGCTTCCTTGCCACAAGTCATGAACAAAGCATACCGAGATGGCATTCCCGCAATGCAATGCGAGTGCCCCAATTTTTTGTTTACTGCTCACATTGACCACATAGTCCCATTCTCTTAGATGTAGGTCTACCAGCCTTCTCGTGCTAAATTTGAAGCCACTAAAATTATGGTGTAGTTCTACGGCTTGCACCCTGGCTTCAAAGTTGTAGAACTACAAGACGGACCCTCAAAGGGTTATACGTACATGTATAAAAAAAAATCTTATAAAATGACAATCTTTTTTCCAAAGGTAATGAAACCAAAAGTACGAAATTTTATGGAAAACTTATGGAATTACGCTGTCACAAAGTTCACGGTCTCAGCAATACTAATGTACTGGCGATTTCACCCTATTTTGGGCCAATTCCACTGCTCCAGTCAGCCAAACTCATAGCTATTTCGCTAGAACTCCTTTTATTCTTTTGAATGAGTACAAGAAACTGCCCATTTACTTATTTGAACTAACCAATAAATCATCAGAAATTACTAGTTTGGTCAATTTCAAAACAGGGTCAAGAATAAATAACAAACATTCCTGGCACTAAAATAACATTTTCTCTCTTCATTAGTCACATCTCCAGGCCCCTCTTATATTACGCTTGCTTTTTATTCTAACTCCACAAGACTTTGAAGAGGCAATAAATGACATGCCCATGCACTCTGCCCCAGGCCCAGACTCATGGAACTCGGTGTTCATCAAAAACTGCAGGAAGCCCCCTATCGAGTTCCTTCAGCATTTTATGGAGAGGGAGCATGGACACAGGGGTCATCCCACACACACTAAAAAAGACAGGCATAGCCCCACTCCACAAAGGTGGCAGTACAGCAATTGCAAACAACTACAGACCGATAGCACGAACATCCCATATCATAAAAATCTTTGAGAGGGTTCTAAGAAGCAAGATCGCTAACCACCTAGATATCCATCAATTACACAATCCAGGGCAACACAGGTTTAGAGCAGGTCACTCCTGCCTGTCCAAGCTACTGGACCACTACGACAATGTCCTGGATGCTGTAGAGGATAAACAAAATACAGACGTAGTATACACAGACTCTGCCAAAGTTTTCGACACGTGTGACCATGGTGTAATAATACACAAAAAGCAGGATAAAGGAATAACGGGAAAAGCTGGTAGATGGATCTACAACTTCCTGACAAATAGAACACAGAGTAACAGTAAACAGAGTAAAGTCCCAGGTAGCCACGGTAAAAAGCTCTGTTCCACAAAGCACAGTACTCCCTCCCATTCTATTCCTCATCCTCATTTCTGACAGAGATGTAAGCCATAGCTTTGTGTCTTCCTTTGTGCATGAAACCCAGATTACTATGGCAGTGACCTCCATTGAAGACACAGCGAGACTCCAAGTGGACATCAACCAAATCTTCGAATGTGCCACTCAAAACAATATTAAGTTTAACAAGGAGAAATTTCAGCTACTCAGATATGGGAAACTTGAAGATATTAAAACTGTATCAGGATATACAACAAATTCTAACCATACAATAGAGAGGAAAAGTAATGAAGGACCTGGAAGTGATAGGGTCAGAGGATCTCGCTTTCTAAGACCACAAAAATGTATCTACCCCATCCACTAGGAAAATGATAGAATGGATAATGAGAACCTTCGAAACTAGGGATGCCAAGCCCATGATTCTCTTCAAATCACTTGTGCTCTCTAGGCTGGAATACTGCTGTACACTAACAGCCCCCTTCAAGGCTGGCAACATTGCAGACCTGGAGAGTGTACAAAGAAATTTCATGGCGCACACAATTACGATAAGGCACCTCAATTACTAGGAATGGTTGAAGGTCCTTGATCTGTATTTCCTTGAACGCAGGCGAGAGAGACACATGATAATCTACACCTATTAAGTCCTACAGGATCTGGCACCAAACCTGCACAAGAAAATCACTCCCTATGAAAACAAAAGACTCGGCAGGAGATGCAACATTCCCCCAATGAAAAGCAGGGGCGCCATGAGTACATTGATAGAGAACACAATAAGTGTCTGGGGCCCAAGACTGTTCAATTGCCTCCCAGCATACATAAGGGGGATTACCAATAGACCCCTGGCTGTCTTCAAGAAGGCACTGGACAGGCACCTAAATTCAGTACCTGATCAACAGAGCTGTGGTTCGTACGTCAGCTTACGTGCGGCCAACAGTAACAGCCTGGTTGATCAGACCCTGATCCACCATGAGGCCTGGTCTCAGACCGGGCCGCAGGGGCGTTGACCCCCGAAACCCCTCTCCAGGTAAACTTGAGGTACACAAAAGAAATAGAAGATTTACTGTTATTCAGACTATTGCATAAATGTAATAATTTTTTATAAAATTATTACATTTATGCAATAGTCTGAATAACAGCACATTCATGAATGCATGTCAGACTGGCCAGTTGATGTGTAGTGGACGCATGACATGATTTGTTTACTCTTGAACATCGTCAAAAATCTATACATTTCCGTTACTTTGGGCTCAATTTCAAGCTACTTTTATTCTGTAAAAAAATCAAAATCATCTTCATTTCTATAGTATAACTTCCATTCTATCAAATGGGACCAAAAAAATGAGAATTCAACCATAAATACCATACAGAAATACACCACAAAGTCGCTGTGTTAAACCAAAAACAGTTGCAGTTTTTTCATTATGCACTGCATGCTCCAAGATTTCTTTTATACTGTGCACATTAACCACACAGACCCATTGTCTCATGTGTAGGCCTGGCTACCCCGCAAGACTGGAAGCTGCTAGAATTTTGTAGTAATATTTCTCTCGTCTATTATTAACCCTCTTCGGTGTTGGTCCTGTAATATTACAGCTTTGAAGCCAGTGTCGGTCACGTAATATTTTTTTATTTATTATCACACTGGCCAATTCCCACCAAGGCAGGGTGGCCCGAAAAAGAAAAACTTTCACCATCATTCACTCCATCACTGTCTTGTAGTGTAAAGCACCATTCTGGCAAGACAGTGATGGAGTGAATGATGGTGAAAGTTTTTCTTTTTCGGGCCACCCTGCCTTGGTGGGAATCGGCCAGTGTGATAATAAATAAAAAAATATGTGACCGACACTGGCTTCAAAGCTGTAATATTACAGGACCAATACCGAAGAGGGTTAATAATAGACGAGAGAAAAATGCACTATGCATTTTCTGAGGTGTTATGTGGTAAAAATAACATAACTGAACATGAAGTGAGATAGTAGAAGAACCTTCATATAAAAAAAAGCAAGAATACAGAAAAAGGAAGTCACTGACAACAGAAAGTATTTGGTAATACATCCTTGGGTAACTCAGGCTAGTCTAATACAAGTTTGTCAATGAATAAAAATTCAGACATTATCTATATTCTAACAATTATTGGTATAAGAGGGTTGACTTACCTAGCTCAACATAACAGTTCATAACGCCAGAAACTAGACGTGTGTTGATAGTCTCCCCATTGCGCTCTCTTTCAATTAGCTTCAACACAGCATTTGTTACCTGTAACACAATCTTCATTATGTAGGGAAGAAGACAAATTAGGAATCAACAGACACATCTAGCTAATGATAAATGAGGAAAGATACGAGTGAATTAAATATATCACTTACCATTTTAGTACAACTGCACAAGAAATCTTTAAATTACCACCTAATTGTCTGTAATATCTGTATATGTCCTAGGTAGTAGATTGGTAGACAGCAGGCACCCTGGGAGGGTGGCTGCTTCACACTGCCAAGTGAGTGTGAAGCGGAAACCTGCAATGTCTTACATGATGAGAGGATTGCTGGCGTCTTTTTTGTTTCATAAACATGCAGGATAACGGGTAAATCTTGCTATTTATACTTACTCTTGGGCGGATTCAAACGGTTTCGTTGGAAATAAAGCCAAATCGGAAGAACTGTTACAAAAGATTAAATACATCGGGGAATTATAGACTAGCTAGCTAAGAGAGTTGTCCAGTATTTTAAGAGGACCACCACCATGAAGATATGTGTAGTGTGCAGAAAGGGTAAGGGACGAAGACAGGCCTGGACTGCTTGCCATCTCTGTGGTCAGTGGTCCCATAGTACATGCAGGGATTTTAAACTACATCTGATATACCCTTGAAGAGTTTTGAGAGAGTATCTACTCTGAGCCCAGCCATGGGCCAGGCTCATCTGGTGCCTGCCTGGTCAACCAGGCTGTTGCTGCTGGAGGCCTGCTGCCCCACATATCCATCACAGCCTGGTTGATCTGGCACCTGGTCAAGATACTTGTCCAGTTTCCTCTTGAAGGCTTCTACACTGGTTCCAGCTGTGTTTCTGATATCCTCTGGTAAGATGTTGAACAGTCTGGGACCACGGATGTTGATACAGTGTTCTCTTATTGTCCCCACTGCACCCCTGCTCCTCATTGGCTTTATTTTACACTTCCTCTCATATCTTTCACTCCAGTATGTTATGGCAGTGTGCAGATTTGGGACCAAGCCCTCGAGTACCTTCCAGGTATGTATTATCAAGAACCTCTCTCTCCTCCGCTCCAATGAATACATGTTGAAGACTTGCAGGCGTTCCCAGTTTAGGTGCTTTACAGGCTCAATGTGAGCCATAAACAATCTCTGCATTTGTTCCAGCTCGGATATTTCTCCTGCCTTGAACGGGGCCCTAAGCAATGAGCAATATTCTAAGTGAGGGAGCACTAGCGATTTGAAGGGTGTCACCATCGGCAGTATTTCCCACCAATATTTCCCACCCCGTCATCTTCCTGGCTGTCGTGATCTTTGTCTTGTTATGGTCTTTAAAAAAAAGGTCCGCTGACATAATTATTCCTAGGTCTTTTACACGTTCCTTACTATTTACCACATTTGACAAACTCGGAGATATTTTTGGGTCTGCCCAAACGAGATACACCTGTATGAGGAAATGACATCTATATTAAAAGACGAACACTAATAAAACATCCTTCTTGAAAGATGTGTCAGCATGGTATGACAGCTGGGAAAAAAAGATGGGTGGTAGGGGCTGTCTTGGACAGTGCTCCTGAGGGGGCTAGTGCCCTCCTGGAGGACAGTGCTGAGGGTGCTAGTGTTGTCCTGGAGGAAAGTGCTCCTGAGGGTGCTAGTGCTGTCCTGGAGGACAGTGCTGAGGGTGCTAGCGTTATCCTGGAGGACACTGAAGACAACTTTATTCAGTCCACAGAGGTTCAAAATAGAGATACTGCTGGAGATGGATCAAAATGGGATGAGGCCTCAGGGAATAGTGTCAACACACTACCAGCAAAACCTAGTGGAAGCACTGATGTCTATACAGGGGTAAAAGATATTGAGGAAACAGGAAAAATAAATGCACCAGCAGAAATGCAGCTACAATAAATCCTAGCAAACAGAAGTACAATCCATGTAAATACTACGCCTTGGGTATCTGCAGGCACGGTATATCCAGTAAAACAGGTGGGACATGCACCTTTGACCATCCCAAAAAATGCTTCACCCACATAACTGGAGAGTGCAACTTCCTTTCTTGCAACTTATTTCACCCAAAAATGCGTCGCTCATCAATCCGTGAAAGAAAATGTTACAATGCATACTGCCAGGCACATCATCTAAAGGGGACTAGAAGACACAGACAAGCCAGACTATGGGAAACAGGTGAGAGGAACCACAACCTCTCCAGGGACAGAGGTTTTTTAGGGCCAGAAGGTAAAAAACACTGGCAAGAAATGACAATAATCCTACACCACCTGAAAACACTTCTGGAGCAGAGGCATGGACATTGGCCTCTACCCCAGAACAACAGATATTAGAGTCAGCAAATAAAACCCCCCTAAATTCCACCAATATAACATTTATCTTTGCAAACACACAGGGTATAAAGCCGTCAAAAAACAACAAAATTCCTTACATCAAGGGACTGCTCATGGAGTCAAATGCAATGTTTGCAGCATTCACCGAGACACACAAAGGATCATTACGACAACGAAATATGGATCCCAGGTTATATCCTATTCCGATGCGACACACTAAACAGGCAACAGGAGGGGGGGGGGGGGTGGCCTATAGGTCACAGTCGCTCATTTGCACAGAACTAAACACCTCAAATTATGTAGTTGAAGTTTTGGGGGTAAAGATCGAAAACCAAAACCTTGTCATTGTGGTAGCATACAAGCCTCCAGATGCAACTTCCCAGCAATTCCAGGAGCAGCTTGAGAAAATTGACCACTGTCTGGAAAACCTCCCAACTGCTGCCCCAAACATCTTACTACTAGGAGATTTCAACCTGAGACACCTAAAATGGAGGAGTATAGCAAACAACGTTTCAGCAGAGATCACCCCGGGAGGCAGCCCAGGTGAAGATTCACACACACACACGAACTATTAAATCTTTGCAACAAATTCACCTTAAACCAGCAAACAGTAGAGCCTACAAGACTAGAAAATATGCTGGACCTCATCTTCACTAACAATGATGATCTGATACATAATATAACCGTATCAAAGACAATTCACTCAGATCACAACATAAGAGGTACAGACATGCATGCACAGGGCTCTGGACCAGCAAAATGTGAGCAGTCATGAAGGTCT
>NC_091295.1:13381737-13389237 GCF_038502225.1 Cherax quadricarinatus
CCCTCCATAACATTTTTACCCACTCTAGCCTTGAAATCCCCAACCACCATTACTCTCACACTTGATTCAAAACTCCCCACGCATTCACTCAACATTTCCCAGGCTATACACGTACAACAAATCCCATTCAACCATCGGTACTATCTTGGACCTGCAAGAGCCTAAGGTGCAACAGCAACAGATCACATCTCAGGAATGTTCTTCAGAGCAAGAGGAAGAGAAACGGAGGAAGATGACTTCGTCAAGGATTAGGGAAATGTGTTCAATGTTTACAAAGGTGCAAGCATTTATCGACGATTTTTATCCCGTCACAGCTGTTGCAAGCCGTATTGCCATCATGTACAATGATACTCTTGTGTTCCATTTTAGGGAAATCCTAAGGGCACTTGAGAAACAGAGCTCTATGGACAGATTTTTGGTGCAACAGGGGTCCAGTGACTCAAGCTGGTCCTAGTGGCATTGAAAAACCAAGAAGGGAGTTAACCCCACCAAAGGACTTAGTACCTGAAGTCTTTATGGAAGGGGATTCCCCTGCCAAACAATAGAACACCTGCATCATCTGCCCTCCTACTATCTCATCACTCATCAACAACTCCACAATAAAGGTAAGTGGCATTTGTTTTTTATTTTGCATGCCCCATTCGTTTTTGTGTAGGGAAATTATTTCACGTAAAAAAAATTATTTTGTTTAATACTTTTGGGTGTCTGGAACGGATTAATTCTATTTCCATTATTTCTTATGGGGGAAAATTAATTCAACTAACGGCTAGCTCTCTGGAACAGATTAATGCCGTTGGTCGAGGGTCCACTGTATATGGAATAGGTACAGGCCCTCCATCACAAATCTGGCATCATTGGGACCTGTAGTGTGCTGGATTACTGAGTTTGCCGGATTACAGAGTGGTTAGGTTAGAATACACTTAATCCTTAAACGGTCCAAACGTATATATACGTTTTATTTTTCCTGCCTTCAAATTTGGCACGATTGGCCTGAGATGCCTTGTCAGCATAGAATGGGTTCTAACACTCAGTGTGCATGGTATTAAAAAAATCTGGGACCACTTAGTACCTTGTGGGAGCGCCAGCTAGAGCAAACAGTGCTGCAAACACCAAGGATTCACTGATATAATGTCATATTAACACTCCTCTTTTAAGAGGAAAGTGATGGTAACAAAGTTTAGGGCCTGTCTATCTCTGAATCTCTCTATCTAAATGTCTATCTCTATCTCTGTATCTCTATCTCTGTGTGTCTCTGTCTTTGTCTGTCTCTATCTCTTTCAATCTCTCTCTATCTGTCTGTGTCTATCTCTCTCACAGGTACACATAAATACAAGCACAGTGGACCCTCGAGTTTCGGCAGCCTCGACTTTCGTGAAATTCAACCTTCAGCGAGTTTTTTTTTTTTGGCAAAATTTGGCCTCGAGTTTCGGTACCAGTCTGGTACCCGTCAGCCCATCCCCGCGCACACCAAGCCAGTCTCCCACGCCATTCATGCTCAGGGTGCCATTGTTTACCAACATGTGACCATCACCCCGCAGGTTCATACATTTCATAATAATCCATTGTTTTTTTGTGCTTGCAACTGCTAAATAAGTCATCATGGACCTAAGGAAAGCTAGTGCAAGCCCTTTGGTAAATAAAGTTAGGAACACGATCCAGAGGGATTTTCAAGGGTTTGAGGCAGACCCTGTCCCTGCTGACCCTCTGCCTGTTGTGGAAGGTGTTGTGGCATTGGGCAAGTCCATGGGGTTGGAGGTGAGTGATGGGGATGTGGAAGAGTTGGTGGAGGACCACAGGGAAGAGCTAACCACTGATGAACTGCAAGAGCTTCAACTGGAACAGCATCAGACCACAGCTGAGGAACTTGCTTCAGAGGAGGAGGAAGAGGGAGTGGATGAGGTGCCTTCTTCAAAGATTAAGGAGATTTGTGCCAAGTGGAATGAGTTGCAAAGTTTTGTTGAAAAGTATCACCCTGACTAAGCTGAAACAAGCCATATCTGCAACATGTACAATGACAGTGTTGTGTCCCACTTTAGGAAAATCTTAAAGAAATGCCAGAAAAAGATCTCTCTGGACAGATATTTTGTGTGACAGGGGTCCAGTGACTCAAGTTGTTCCCAGTGGTATTAAGAGAAGAAGGGAAGTAACCCCAGATAAGGACTTGCTACTTAAAGTCCTAATGGAAGGAGATTCTCCTTCCAAACAATAGTGTACACCTTCCTCCTATTCCCTCCTCCCGTCTTCCATCCACCCAGAAGTCTTCAGTAAAAGTAAGTGTAATGTTGTTATTATTTTTTATACGTATGTACGTATACCGCAAAGAGGCAGCTAATGGCTGAGTAGTGAACTCCCTTATTTATTGTCTTTTTTTTTTTTTTTTGGTGTACGTTAAGAAGTATCTTTCCATCAAACATTGCCCAAGTTTCAGTGAGAGCCCAACAAACAGGAAAAAAAAAATTTATCAAAAATCAAACATGGCAAGCCCAAGTCAGGTGCTGGATATAAGTCACTGACTTTTTTGGGTTATCCTAGGGTCTCTATACATATGCTGCTATGTATGATAATCTGCGTAACTGTATTTGTGTATACCTCAATAAGCTTACTTATTTACTTACTTCTATTCTGTCTACTAAGTACAGTGGACCCCCGCATACCGATGGCATCACATAGCGATTAATCCGCATACCGCTTGCTTTAATCGCAAAAATTTTGCCTCGCATACCGCTTAAAAACCCGCTCACCGATTTTCGTCCGAGACGCGTCCAATGTGCGGCCTGAGCCACGCTCACATGTTCCGCCGGTGGCATTGTTTACCAGCCAGCCTCCGCGGTAACATCCAAGCATACAATCGGAATATTTCGTATTATTACAGTGTTTTCGGTGCTTTTTCTGGAAAATAAGTGACCATGGGCCCCAAGAAAGCTTCTAGTGCCAACCCTACAGCAATAAGGGTGAGAATTACAATAGAGATGAAGAAAAAGATCATTGATAAGTATGAAAGTGGAGTGCGTGTCTTCGAGCTGGCCAAATTGTATAATAAACCCCAATCAACCATCGCTACTATTGGTGGTACAGCTGCTGCTGCTGCACTGTCAGCTGCTGCTGCTGCTGCTGCAGCACTGTCAGCTGCTGCTGCTGCTGTAGCATCGTCTGCTGCTGCTGTAACATCGTCTGTTGCTGCTGTAGCGTCGTCTGTTGCTGCTGTACCACCGTCAGCTGCTGCTGCTGCTGCTGTAGCATCGTCTGCTGCTGCTGTAGCATCGTCTGCTGCTGCTGTAGCATCGTCTGCTGCTGCTGTAGCATCGTCTGCTGCTGCTGTACCACCGTCAGCTGCTGCTGCTGCTGTAGCACCGTTGTTGGTGTGGCTTATTGAGAATACCAAGAAACAATTAACCCCAGAGGATTTGCCACCCAGGATAACCCAAAAAAGTCAGTGTCATCGAAGACTGTAACTTATTTCCATTGGGGTCCTTAATCTTGTCTCCCAGGATGCAACCCACACAAGTCGACTAACACCCAGGTGAACAGGGAAAAATTCCTGGAACTAGTGCTCATATTGGTGAATTTAAAGCCAGCAAAGGTTGGTTTGAGAGATTTAAGAATCGTAGTGGCATACACAGTGTGATAAGGCCTGTTCTGGAAGAAAATGCCAAACAGGACCTACAGTACTCAGGAGGAAAAGGCACTCCCAGGACACAGTGTCTCATCAGTCATTGCTGCATCTTCAATAAAGGTAAGTGTCATTTATTCTTCATTTAGTAGACTAGTACATGCACAATATATACTGTGCATGTACTACTCTACTATTGTGCATGTATCCTTCTCTTCGTGTGTGGGAAAATGTATATTTCATGTGGTAAAAATTTTTTTTTCATACTTTTGGGTGTCTTGCACGGATTAATTTGATTTCCATTATTTCTTATGGGGAAAATTCATTCACATACCGATTATTTCGCATAACAATTACCCCTCTTGCACAGATTAAAATCGTTATGCGGGGGTCCACTGTACAAGAAAGAGTCCATTCCCCTATTTCAACTACCCAATAAAGTGGCCAGAAAATGGCAATTTGGCCAATTTCACACAAATTTCAACAGATGCCAATTTCAAAATAGGGTCCAGAATAAACAATGCAGACATTCCTGGCAATAAAATAACATTTTTTCTGTTCATTAGTCATGGCTCCAGGCCCCTCTTATATTACTCTTGCTTACCATTTGGAATTTTTATTCACAAAAAAAATAGAAGATGTACTGTTATGGAGACTACTGCATTATTGTAATAATTGTATAAATAATGTCAACTCATTCTTGACTGCATATTGGAATTTGGACTGGCAGGCAGACAGGTATTGGATGGTGACGTCATTTGTTTACTCTTGAGCATCGCTAAAGAATAGAACATTTCCGCTACTGTGAGCGCAATTTCAAGGTACTTTTCGTCATGAAAGCAATCAAAATCATACCTGCTACTGTAATATATCTTCCATTCTATCAAATGAGAAAAAAAAAACGAGAATATAACCATGGAAATCATATAAAAAATATACCGCTAAACTGCCACAAATGACTGAGAAGTGAACTCCGCTATTTATGGTCTGATTCCTTTAGTTTTTTGTGTACATTAAGAACTATTTTTCCATCATAAATTGCCAAAGTTTCAATAAGTTACCCCAACAAACAATTGAGAAAATAATAATAATAATATCTTTATTTACTACACGTACATGAACAGGCCTAGCTGACAACAGTAACATACTACTACATAGAAAGCCCTTTGTTATGCTGAGCATTTCAGGAAAATTAGGTCAGTATCCCAGGATAACATCCACACCAGTCGACTAACACCCAGGTACCCATTTACTGATGGGTTAACATAGACAACAGGTATAAAGAAACACGCCCAATGTTTCTACCCTGGCTGGAAATCAAATATTTACCAAAAATCATGTATGGTTAGCCCAAGCCAGGTACTAGAAATAAGCCACGTTGTCTGACTTTTTTGGGTTATCCTAGGTTCTCTACACACATGCTGTGTGTGACAATCTATGTAGAGAAAATAGCTTTTTTGTTGGTTTTATGGAGCATTACAAGTGTATATCACAGTTATCCATGTACTAAACTCCATTTTCTTTAACATAAGCCCCAAGACAGGGATAGGAGAATGGTACTTGTATCCCATATCCTCTTCATACCTCCATCGAACTGCTCGGTATTATGCCAACTATTATTCATTCTGGAGTATTTAACAGGCTTTTATGTTATTTATATTGTTTATGTCATATTAGGTCAATTGTGATAGGCAAATAAGCTATAGTGTTGATATTAGCGTAATAATAAAGTATATTCCCCTGCATCACAAGACTGAGCTCATGGCAACCGACAGTGGCTTCAAAGCCACCTTATCTTTAATGGACAATGTACTGTGTAGGTGCTTTGCACAATAAAAAGCATTTCTTTTATTCATTGGAACCATGGCTAGGGCTAAAAGTAAACAGGTTATAACAATAAATGGAGAAAAACAAATTAGAATGACTTATGCAGCAAGTAGCGCCACCAAACAGTACCAGCAGGTTGGTGTGGTGACCCTGGAAATTTGAAATTATGCTAGCCGAAATTTGTGCCGAATAACTGAAGGAACCAAATAACTGATTGCCGGATTTGTGATGGCGGACCTGTAATAAGTTACTCAATGCTGTAAAGAGTTTTTATGAGGATAGTGAGGCTCAGGTTAGGGTGTGTAGAAGGGAGGGAGACTACTTCCCAGTAAAAGTAGGTCTTAGACAGGGATGTGTAATGTCACCATAGTTGTTTAATATACACCTACCATCCGACTTACGACCTGCTCGACATATGTCCACTCGACTTACGACCGTGCATCTGGCAGCTGGGCTGGGCCGGCTGATGCACACCGCTGTACAATATTTGACAATACTCGTGGCGGCAATGTGTCATGCAGGCAGCATCAGTTTGAGTAACCCTGCCCTATCAGCAGCATCATACTGTATTAACTGTACTAACTGGACAGTAAATTTCACCATGGCCCCTAAGATGAAGTCTGAATCTTGCACTGGAGATTGTGGCAAGAAAGGCTCTTACTCTCAAACTATTTGTTTTCACTGTTGCACATAAACCTGTCTGTATCTGTCTGCCTGTATCTCTGTGTCTGTTTATCTGGCTACTATTGTGACTGTCTTTCTGTCTACCTGTGTGTCTTTCTGTCTACCCATGTTTCTATGTCTACCTGTGTGTCTGTCTTTGTGTGTGTCTGTCTTTGTGTGTGTCTGTCTTTGTGTGTGTCTGTCTTTGTGTGTGTCTGTCTTTGTGTGTGCCTGTCTTTGTGTGTGCCTGTCTTTGTGTGTGCCTGTCTTTGTGTGTGCCTGTCTTTGTGTGTGCCTGTCTTTGTGTGTGCCTGTCTTTCTGTGTGCCTGTCTTTCTGTGTGCCTGTCTTTCTGTGTGCCTGTCTTTCTGTGTGCCTGTCTTTCTGTGTGCCTGTCTTTCTGTGTGCCTGTCTTTCTGTGTGCCTGTCTTTCTGTGTGCCTGTCTTTCTGTGTGCCTGTCTTTCTGTGTGTCTGTCTTTCTGTGTGTCTGTCTTTCTGTGTGTCTGTCTTTCTGTGTGTCTGTCTTTCTGTGTGTCTGTCTTTCTGTGTGTCTGTCTTTCTGTGTGTCTGTCTTTCTGTGTGTCTGTCTTTCTGTGTGTCTGTCTTTCTGTGTGTCTGTCTTTCTGTGTGTCTGTCTTTGTGTGTGTCTGTCTTTGTGTGTGTCTGTCTTTGTGTGTGTCTGTCTTTGTGTGTGTCTGTCTTTGTGTGTGTCTGTCTGTGTGTGTGCCTGTCTTTCTGTGTGCCTGTCTTTCTGTGTGCCTGTCTTTCTGTGTGCCTGTCTTTCTGTGTGCCTGTCTTTCTGTGTGCCTGTCTTTCTGTGTGCCTGTCTTTCTGTGTGCCTGTCTTTCTGTGTGTCTGTCTTTCTGTGTGTCTGTCTTTCTGTGTGTCTGTCTTTCTGTGTGTCTGTCTTTCTGTGTGTCTGTCTTTCTGTCTGTCTGTGTGTCTTTCTGTCTACCTGTGTGTATTTATGTCTACCTGTTTATGTCTGTCTACCTGTGTCTGTGTGTCTACCTGTGTCTGTGTATCTACCTGTGTGTGTGTCTTTCTGTCTACCTGTGTGTGTGTCTTTCTGTCTACCTGTGTGTGTGTCTTTCTGTCTACCTGTGTGTGTGTCTTTCTGTCTACCTGTGTGTGTGTCTTTCTGTCTACCTGTGTGTGTGTCTGTCTGCTTGTCTGTCTCAGAGCCACTCATTAAGAGTGTACTTGGTCTTGAAGACACCATATTAATAATGATAATAACAATAATAATCACTGAGGTGCATTAAATGTGTATAAAATGTTAATATAGACATTTTGCTTAATCTACCTATGATGTTTTTATGGTGGGCTTGACAGTGGACAGGAATTATTCGTGTCCGGGCTGGTAACAACAACAACATTTTTTTACATAACTCGTGAAC
>NC_091295.1:13394237-13416737 GCF_038502225.1 Cherax quadricarinatus
AGATGAATTTCATGGTTTTGAGGAGTTTGTAACTGAAAACAATGCCCAAGAAACCTGAAGGAAGGAAGAAAGGAAGAGATGAGAGGAAGGAGGGAAGGAAGGAGGGAAGGAAGGAGGGAAGGAAGGAGGGAAGGACGTAAGGAGACCATCATCCTAGGATAACCCAAAAAATTCAGAATGACTTATTTTCATGTGGGGTTGGTGAGGTGGGAGGAAGTTGACAGGTAGTGAGGGTGGTGAGTGATGGTGTCATTTGTCATTGTGACACTAATTATCCCAGTGACTCAACATATTTACAAGTCCACCCCCACACAACAATTACAAGCATTACAGAAGCTGTAGCAGTTCTGGGAAGTGTCCAGTGATTTTGTGTGTGTATGTATGTGATAGAAAAATAGTAATAAACATTTTTCATTGTTGGTTTGTGTAAACACATTTTGTAAACAATATAATGACTGTGCAGTTACTGTGTAGCATACGAGTGAATATACATTCAATATACCTTATATTGGTCTCACAGGCCATAAAATTACTTGAATGAAGAAAAAAAAAAGGAAGGAAGGAAGGAGGGAAGGTAGGTAGGTAGGTGGAGATGAGAAGATGGAAGGAAGGAAAGAAGGAAGGAGCGAAGGTGGGTAGGAAGAGATGAGAGGATGGAAGAAGAAAGGAAAGAAAGAAGGTAAGGTTTGTGGGGAGTAAGGGATGTGTTGTGGAAGGCAGTGAGATTAGTGAGTGGTGGTATGAAGCATCATTGTGACAAGATGCACTGGTGACTCAGCATATTTACAAGTCCACCCCCACATCACTACAAGCTTTCAGAACCTCTTGTAGCTGTAGGATCCTGTCCAGTGACTATGTGTATATATATGATAGAAAAATAGTAATTAACATTTTTTATTGTTGGTTTGTATAAACATGTTTTGTAAGCAATATAATGACAGCGAAGTTTGTGCTGTTATTGTGTAGTATACAATAAGTGAATATATACCAAATAGTCTTTATAGTGGTCTCAGAAGACATAAAAGTTACTTGAAAAAATATTAAAAAATAAAAGAAAAAAGAAAAAACAAAATAAACTATTACTGGGTGACCGGCAGTCAGCGATGCTGCCGTATGCAGTTCAATTTCTCTCAACTTCAAGTCTCTATATCTCTGTAATTATTGACTGCAAAAAAAATTTTTTGGGGCCTATAATAATCTAAAAAAAAAAAATATTTCAATTTTTTTTTTTTTTTTTTTTGAATATTTTTCGACCCTGAGAACAAGTTTGGAAGAGGGCCTGTCGACCCTGAAAGGGTTAAAGGCTCCTCATTTTCATTTACCCCTGGCACCCCAAGTTTACCTGTAATTATCTTTAGTTATTCTACAGAAAAATAAAGTTGCTAAGTTTTTGACATTTGCAAAATATCTTGCCCTTTACTTCCACATAAATCCCAAAATATTTGGAATATTTCCAATATTCCACAAGACAATTGTAGAACAATAATTTTTTTATAATTCCTGTCAAAATTATTGCATTTACTTCAATAATAAATGGTGGGTTTCATGATACAAGTCAATAACTTACTTCTGATATTCACCAGGAACGCTGGCCAGCCTCCCGTCTCGGAAGGCTAACTGCACTAGTGATCAAGTGCAGTTAGCCTCTCAAAATCTACGTTTTAACTTACCCAGGACCAAAGAACGCGTTATAGGAAGGAGCCGTGATGATTTTATTTGCTCGGACTGCTCATGGCCACTCGCCATATTATGGCCTATTTTATTCATTCTAGAGTATAGTATATCATGTTTCTATGTTACTTATAGTGTTTATTATGTCATATTAGATCAATTCTAATAGATAAGACACATGGGCAACAGGTAAGGCAACTTTATTTCGAAATGTTTCACCCAACTGTTGCCCATGTGTCTTGCCAACCAACCTGTTGGTATTATATACCATTCTGATATTCACTCTGTCAGACACTGCAACACAAAGGCATCTTGGTACAGAAAACGCCTTGGACAACTTTTTCAAGAGAGAATCGTTTGATCTGAGAGGGACTACATTCTCTCTTCTACCAGCCTGCACTTCTCCTTCCGACAGTATGAGTCTCCACACTGCCGCTCATTTCTTCAAACTGTTTCAGACGATGGAACAGAACTCTACTCCAGGCTGAGGGACTGACAACCTCAAATCTATGACTTCAAGGGTGATGGTCTGATTACATCGTCTTCACATCTCCACTGCTCTGGCCTATTTTCTGTACTCGACTGAAGAAGCCTTCTGTGTAGGCGAAATGTTTTGATATAAAGTTGCCTAACTGTTGCCCATTTGTCTTACCTACCAACAGGCCTACTGCAGTGTTCCTCCTTTCTTCTGTTCTTATGCTGATGATTTGAACAGTCTGCCTAGTATGGTTATAAGAACATATGAACATAAGAAAGGAGGAACACTACAGTAGGCCTGTTGGCCCATACTAGGCAGGTCCTTCAAAATCCATTACACTAACAAAATGTTTTCCCAACTCAATTTTCAATGCTACCCAAGCAATAAGCTTTGATAGTTCTATTTACTCACGTGCAAGTCCCACTCAAATCCTACTCCTCCCACTCGTGTATTTATCCAACCCAAATTTTAACCCTTTCAGGGTCCAAGGCCCAAATCTGGAGTCACGCACCAGTGTCCAAGAATTTAAAAAAAAAAAATTGTTATTTTTTCTTATGAAATCGTAGAGAATCTTTTTGTGAAGGTAATAAAACAAAAAGTACGAAATTTGGTGGAAAATTGACGAAATTATGCTCTCGCGAATTTTGATGTGTCAGCGACATTTACGAATCGGCGATTTTGCCGACTTTGACTCCCATTTTAGGCCAATTACATTATTCCAATCAACCAAATTCTTAGCTATTTCACTAGTATTACTTCTATTCTATCGATTGAGCACAAGAAATCGCCAAGTCAACTGTTTCAACTACAAAATAAAGTGATCGGAAATTATTAATTTGACCAATTTAACACAAAGTTTAAAATATTCCAATTTCAAAATAGGGTCCAGAATAGACAATGTAGGTATTCCTGGCACTAAACTAACGTTTCCTCTGTTCATTAGTTATGTTTTGAGGCTTTACAAATAAATTCCATTTTGATTTTTTATTCACATAATGAATTTTTATTCACACCAAAAAAATAGAAGATTTACTGTTATGCAATACTGTAATAATTGTATAAATATCATCACCATAATTGTGAATGTATATTAGACCCACCAGCTGACGTGTATTAGACGTGTGAGGTCGTTTGTTTACCCTTGAATATCGGCAAAAATTTAACATTTCCGCTACTTTGAGTTCAGTTTCAAGCCATTTCCAGTGCTAAAACCAATCAAAATCATCTCTATTTCTGTAATATGTCTTCCATTCTATCAAATGAGACCACGAAATCGCAAATACAACTATAAAAAACATACGAAAAAACACTGCAAAGTTGCTGTTTTAATCAAAAAATCATGATTTAAGTTTTTTCTCTCATTATACACAGTGTGCTGCAGGATCTGTTTTATGTGGTGCACACATACCACATAGATGTATTCTCTCATATCTAGGCCCAAATGTACCACTCACAGTTTATCAGAGTGAGCTGAGCTCATGGCGTAGATCTACGGTTTGGACCTTGAACGTAAAGCCGTAGATCTACGGGACGGACCCTGAAAGGGTTAAACTACCCAAGGTTTTAGCACCTGAGTAAATAGAATTATCAAAGCTAAAACCTTGGGTAGTTTCAAATTTAGGTTGGATAAGTATGCAAGTGAAAGGGGTTCGATTTGAGTGGGATTTGCACACGAGCAAATAGAACTGTCAACGCTTATTGCTTGGGTAGCATTTATTCTGTTAGTGGGATGTATTTGTGAAGGACCTGCCTAGTATGGGCCAACAGGCCTACTGCAGTGTTCCTCCTTACGTTCTTACTGCGTGGGTAGCATTGAAAATTGGGGTGGGCAAATATTCTGCTAGTTGGATAGATTGTGAAGGACCTGCCTAGTATGGGAACTCAGGCCTACTGCAGTGTTCCTCCTTTCTTATATTCATATGTTCTTATAACCATACTAGACAGACTGTTCCACTCATCAGTCCAAGAACATAAGAAAGGAGGAACACTACAGTAGGCCTGTTGACCTATACTTGGCAGGTCCTTCACAAATCCAACCCTCTAACAGAATAAACACTATCTGTACTTATCAGTGGTGACCTGTACCTAGCTCAGTGGTGACCTGTACTTAGCTCAGAGAGGACGTGTCTAGTGTACTCTCCGTGGACTGAACCAAGATGCTCTCTATCGAGCAACTTTATCAGCAGTTTAAGGAGGAATTGAGGGTAGCGAAGATAGAGATACGGTGATTAACTGAGGAAAATTAGAGGATTCATAGCAGCCCTCCTGTTGTGAGTCCTCAGGTCAAGAAGGGAACCTGGACATTGGCTGGACAGTATGGAACGAAGTTGATGATCAAGAAGACGAATGGAAAGGTAGAAACAATGAAGAAAGAGACTGCTGTGGAAACTGTTGTGGAAACATCTAATGAATTTTCCATGCTACTCGACGAATGTGAGTCGACTACTGGGAACGTCACGACGAATGACACCAAGGAAGGTAAAAATAGTTGTTGTTGCTGGGGATAGCCAGATTAGGTATATGTATTGGGCCTTCTGCTTGAAGGATAGGAGTAGGAGACAGGGATAGGAGAGTGGGATCAATCCTATTACCTGCCTCAGTGCTGGAGGCAACGATGTAGGCAAGTGTAGAAGTGAGGATTTAGTTAGAAGGTTCAGGACAGCAACAGACATAATTAAGAAGAAGGGGGGGGGTACCCTGTTAAATGTGGCATTTTGCCAAGAAGGGGTGTTGGAAATGAACGGTTGTCCAGAGCAATTGGTATTTATTGTTGGCTGGACAAACACTTTAAGGATAATGCAGTACCATTCACTGACAACTGGGACCACTTCTATGGCCGAAATGACATGTATGCCAGGGATGGGGTTCACTTATCCAGGGCAGGTGTGGGTTTACTTGCTAGCTCAGTTGAGGGGGTTGTTAGGACTTTAAACTAAGATTAGTTAGAGGTATGGGTTTAGAAATGAAAAATAATGAGTATGGATATACTGACTTAGGCTTTGATATTATTAATCTTAATAATAACAGTCGTGGAGTAACGTTGGGTAATGATAATTTCAGAAATTGTGTAAAAGCAAAGGTGAATAGGAAAAATGTGCAGAAGAAAAAACATAGGATGGTATTTTATGCTAACAGTCGAAGTGCAAGAAATAAGATTAATGAACTACGTTTGGTAGCATGTGCTGGGAACTTTGATGTCATTGCATTAACTGAAATGTGGTATGATTTAAAGAGTCAGGATATGATTGCTGAGTGTAATATTAAAGGGTTTAAGTTGTTCCATGTGGATAGATGTAACGGGAAGGCGGGAGGAGTTGCATTATATGTTCGAGAAAATATTAACTGTTGCATAAAAAAAGGTATAAAAATAGATGGAATAGTAACAATCTGTTTGGGTAGAGTTTGTAGAAGGTCAAGAAAAATTAATTCTAGTGTAATATACCAATCTCCAGGCTTGGATCACGATAGAGGGAGACTTCTTTGGGACGAAATTGTTAGGGCTTCTAGACATTATAACATAGTGATAGTAGGGGATTTTAACTTTAGTCAAATTGACTGGACTTCTTTGACCAGTAATCTGGAGTCCAGTGACTTTATGGAAACAGTTCAGGACTGTTTTCTGAAGCAGTGTGTAATAATTTGCTCGACCTAGTCTTGTTAAATGAGGAAACACTCGTAAATAATTTGGAGATCACTGAAGAGCTTGGCGCAAGTGATCACAAATCCATCACTTTTAGCATTAACTGGGAATACAAGAATAATAATACGGTAAAAATCCCTGATTTTCATTCTGCCGATTATAGTGGACATAGGGAACACCTGTCTCATCTCAATTGGGGTTACCTAGCTAATGAGTTTTTTGATTATCATACTTATGATTACAAAGGGATCTGTGATTATGATTTTTTTCTTAATAATGTACACCGTGCTCAGAGTATATACATTCCCAGAGAAATTAGGTCTAATAATAACGATCATTTAAAGAGAATGGATCAAAGTAGAATGATATGGAGAGCATATAAATCTGTAGGCAAAGGAAGGTGGGGTAGGGGTCATCCTTGAAGAGGTTGGAGGGAGGGGGTAAAGGTTTTGTGGGCAAGGGGCTTGGACTTCCAGCAAGCGTGCATGAGCGTGTTAGATAGGAGTGAATGGAGAAGAATGGTATTTGGGACCTGACAAGCTGTTGGAGTGTGAACAGGGTAATACAGGTCTCCCTCAACATTCGCGTTTTCACTTTCGTGGGCTTCACACATTCACGAATTCCCAACCGCTAAATTCCCAGCCGCTAAATCATATTCAAGTTTCCCGCCACCTGCGAGTCCCTACTACCCTCCCTCCGACCCCCGCAACTGGCAGCCAGCCCTCCCACCACTATGTGCTGAGTGTTTTGTTTGTTCATTATTTGCTGCAGGATCTTTTTTATATAGTGCACACTTACCACACAGACCTATTCTCATATGCAGGCCCAAATATACTGGTCACAGCTTATCTGAGTGAGCTGAGCTCATGGCAACCAACAATGGCTTCAAAGCCACCTTATCTTTTATGGACAATGTACTGTGTATGTGCTTTACACAATGAGAAGCATTTCTTTTATTAGTTGGAATTATGGATAGAGCTAAAAGTGAGCAGATTATAACAATAAATGGAGAAAAAGAAATTGGAATGACTTGTGCAGCAAGTAGCGCTCAGCAGGTTGGTGAGGCGACCCTGGAAATTTGAAGTTATGCTAGCCAAAATTAGTGCTGGATTACTGATTGCCAGATTAGTGATGGCCAACTTGTATAATGAATAATCCTGACTTACCTGTTTATTTAAGGGCTGAAACAGATGGTCACGCCACGTCACTAGAGCTAGTTGATATATTTCATAGATACCCTTATGGCCCTCATCACATTCTCTTTTTACCCAATGCCTATTTAAATAGGCGCAAACGCCATTCAAAACCTAGAACAGAGTTGAAGAGGTTATCCAACTGGAAATACAGGTTGTAAATATTGTACAATAATTAAATACTTAATTATCTAACATTTATTAACTTTCCAAGTTTTATTCCCTCAGCAAACTTGACTTCAAGAAAGTGGTTCCATGTACAGTCTTACTCAGAAGCCCATCCTCATACCTTACACAAACTTTACTGTTGTAAAAACACAATTTGAAGGTGCCTTCCTTATGCCATACATGCCCTGCCTGTTTTTTATAATTTTCTTGCTGAAGGTTGAATGTCAGTACAGTACTATGCATAATGAATTAGTTAATCTAACCTAAAATAGCCATAATCTAAGTATTCTTAAAATAAGAAAAGTTCAGAAATTCAGTGTAATTCATAATTAATAGTAGTAAAACAGGAACAGGTTGTACCCTGTCATCTCATCCAATTTTAAGCTTTTTTTTTAAGTTTTGATGTACAAAATTTATGCCATACCTGGGCAAGACATTTTGTCTGCAAAGCAGGCATTATCAATCAGATATTGAGGCATGAGAATGGAAAACTATACAGAAGCCAAGAGAAAGGTGTAGCAGCTGAAGACATTACATGCATGCATGCAGTACCCACTAGGTCATACCCATAAGGTGGGTACATTACATGCATGCAGTACCCACTAGGTCATACCCATAAGGTGGGTACATTACATGCATGCAGTACCCACTAGGTCATACCCATAAGGTGGGTACATTACATGCATGCAGTACCCACTAGGTCATACCCATAAGGTGGGTACATTACATGCATGCAGCACCCAATAGGTCATACCCATAAGGTGGGTACATTACATGCATGCAGCACCCACTAGGACATACCCATAAGGTGGGTACATGTGACCATGTCTTAACTGATGCACTTCTTCTCTGATTCCATTCATATGCCTCTTAGATTGACAAAGCTTTCTCGGGCAAAAAGTCTCGCCTCTAACAATGCACAAGTAGTGTACATGTGCCTTATTCATCGGCATGTCAATACTGTTTGCCTTGGATGTACGATGCCTTTTAAGTATTGTTAGGTAAATGGTTACCCGAAGCTAGCAATGACCAATTAAGAAGTAAATTATTTCAGGAAGTAATAACTAGCAGAAAACTTACAAGTGATAACAATCATGTGGTTGAAAAGATAAAGCAGCAGTAATAACTGATGCTACAGAGTTATTAACAGTGTTAATGAAAAATGTTCACTTCCACCATTTACAGATTATAAGGGCAACCAAGGTCAACCTCTCCTACTCATGAATCAATGTTTAATTTAACATGCATACACACACAAAAAAAAAAATATAAAAATGTACAATAAAATCAGACTAAATTCCTAGACAATACAACAAAATTGTGGCAAACCTTGTTATGGTGTCATTGGAAAGATCTGAAATTCCCTGATCGCAATTAATATACAGAAACGAAGAATCAAGGAAAGCAGGTGAACAAGCAAGAGAAAGAAGGATGGATTTTAAAAACTTTTTCTCCCCTACAGCAACATGCGAGTTACCCAAGAATTGTTCATGTTGTGGTATTGTTACTTAATTTCAGCAGCCTTTCTTACGCTTTTAGAATTTTCACTTTCTTACTACTGCTGGGTAAAGTGCAAAAATAAACATGTAGTAACAGTAGTCCATGACCTTTAGGACAAAGTAAAACCAAGTTTTTAAATCTGCAAGCCTTGGATATACCGTTTAGTAAATGAAAAGCGACTAATTGTATTTATATATTTAGTTGAAATAGAATTATTAAGTTTTAAAAAAGATACATTACTTACTTTACTAGAAAACTGATACTCTTCCCATTGTCTAGTGTAGAATCTGAGTACTTCTTCATCCATAAGATCTACTCCATCCTGTTTAAAAGGAAATTTACCTGCTCAGTTAAAATTTAAAAAAAAAAAAAAAAATAAGGAATGCTGCAATATACCTGAATATAAGCACATCTTTGTGTACAGATTATATTATTCATGCAACTCAAATTTAACTGTATTGTACAAGTAAACCTTCAGCATTATCTTGATCCTAACAAAGTCAACCACCTCTATTCCCGATGCACTGATACTAGGATTTCTCTCTACTCAAATTCTAATATTAAAACTACAAATGCCACAATATTTTTATATTGCATGACCTCGTCTACCTGTATTGAGAGAGTTTATATAATTTAACCCTTTCAGGGTCCGTGCCATAGTTCTATGGCTTTGAAGCCAGGGTCCGTGCTGTAGTACTACATGATGAGCTCAGTTCACTCAAGTAAGTTGTGAGTGGTGAATTTTGGACTAAACATGATAGAGTGCATCGATGCAGTAAGTGTGCACCATATAAAACAAATCTTGCAGCACACAGTGCGTAATGAGGGGAAAAAAAACTGCGACCGTGTCTTTTATTTAAAGCAGCAACTTTGTGATGTATTTTCGTTTGGTTTATATGGTTGTGTTCTTAGTTTCTTGGTCCTGTTTGATAAAATGGAAGATAGATTACAGAAATAGAGATGATTTTGATGGTTATGAGGAATTAAAATAGCTTGAAATTAAGCTCAAACTAGCAGAAATGTTTGATTTTTGCAGATGTTCAAGAGAAAAATAAATTGCGTCACGCATCGAATGCACGTCAATTTTTTTTTTTTTTCAACAAGTCGGCCGTCTCCCACCGAGGCAGGGTGACCCAAAAAAGAAAGAAAATCCCCAAAAAGAAAATGCTTTCATCATCATTCAACGCTTTCACCACACTCACATAATCACTGTTTTTGCAGAGGTGCTCAGAATACAACAGTTTAGAAGAACACACGTATAAAGATATACAACATACCCCTCCAAACTGCCAATATCCCAAACCCCTCCTTTAGAGTGCAGGCATTGTACTTCCCATTTCCAGGACTCAAGTCCGACTATATGAAAATAACCGGTTTCCCTGAATCCCTTCACTAAATATTACCCTGCTCACACTCCAACAGATCGTCATGTCCCAAGTACCTTTCGTCTCCATTCACTCCTATCTAACACGTTCACGCACGCTTGCTGGAAGTCCAAGCCCCTTGCCCACAAAACCTCCTTTACCCCCTCTCTCCAACCCTTTCGAGGACGACCCCTACCTCGCCTTCCTTCCCCTATAGATTTATATGCTTCCCATGTCATTCTACTTTGATCCATTCTCTCTAAATGACCAAACCACCTCAACAACCCCTCTTCTGCCCTCTGACTAATACTTTTATTAACTCCACACCTTCTCCTAATTTCCACACTCCGAATATTCTGCATAATATTTACACCACACATTGCCCTTAGACAGGACATCTCCACTGCCTCCAACCGTCTCCTCGCTGCTGCATTTACCACCCAAGCTTCACACCCATATAAGAGTGTTGGTACTACTATACTTTCATACATTCCCTTCTTTGCCTCCATAGATAACGTTTTTTGACTCCACATATACCTCAATGCACCACTCACCTTTTTTCCCTCATCAATTCTATGATTAATCTCATCCTTCATAAATCCATCCGCCGACACGTCAACTCCCAAGTATCTGAAAACATTCAGTTCTTCCATACTCCTCCTCCCCAATTTGATATCCAATTTTTCTTTATCTAAATCATTTGATACCCTCATCACCTTACTCTTTTCTATGTTCACTTTCAACTTTCTACCTTTACACACATTCCCAAACTCATCCACTAACCTTTGCAATTTTTCTTTAGAATCTCCCATAAGTACAGTATCATCAGCAAAAAGTAACTGTGTTAATTCCCATTTTGAATTTGATTCCCCATAATTTAATCCCACCCCTCTCCAGAACACCCTAGCATTTACTTTTTACAAACCCATCTATAAATATATTAAACAACCATGGTGACATTACACATCCCTGTCTAAGACCTACTTTTACCAGGAAGTAGTCTCCCTCTCTTCTACACACCCTAACCTGAGCCTCACTATCCTCATAAAAACTCTTTACAGCATTTAGTAACTTACCACCTATTCCATATACTTGCAACATCTGCCACATTGCTCCCCTATCCACTATCATATGCCTTTTCTAAATCCATAAATGCAATAAAAACTTCCCTACCTTTATCTGAATACTGTTCACATATATGCTTCAATGTAAACACTTGATCTACACATCCCCTACCCACTCTGAAACCTCCTTGCTCATCCGCAATCCTACATTCTGTCTTACCTCTAATTCTTTCAATTATAACCCTACCGTACACTTTTCCTGGTATACTCGATAAACTTATTCCTCTATAATTTTTACAATCTCTTTTGTCCCCTTTCCCTTTATATAAAGGGACTATACATGCTCTCTGCCAATCCCTAGGTACCTTCCCCTCTTTCATCCATTTATTAAACAAAAGTACCAACCACTCCAACACTATACCCCCCCCCCTGCTTTTAACATTTCTGTCATGATCCCATCAGATCCAGCTGCTTTACCCTCTTTCATTCTACGTAATGCCTCGCGTACCTCCCCCACACTTACATTCTGCTCTTCTTCACTCCTAAAAGATGGTATACCTCCCTCACCAGTGATTGAAATTACCGCCTCCCTTTCTTCCTCAACATTTAAAAGTTCCTCAAAATATTCTCGCCATCTACCTAATACCTCCATCTCCCCATCTACTAACTCTCCTACTCTGTTTTTAACTGACAAATCCATACTTTCCCTAGGCTTTCTTAACTTGTTTAACTCACTCCAAAATTTTTTCTTATTTTCATTAAAATTTCTTGACAGTGCCTCTCCCACTCTTTCATCTGCTCTCCTTTTGTACTCTCTCACCACTCTCTTCACCTTTCTTTTACTCTCCATATACTCTGCTCTTCTTTTAACACCTCTGCTCTGTAAAAACCTCTCATAAGCTAACTTTTTCTCTTTTATCACACCCTTTACTTCATCATTCCACCAATCACTCCTCTTTCCACCTGCCCCCACCCTCCTATAACCACAAACTTCTGCCCCACATTCTAATACTGCATTTTTAAAACTATTCCAACTCTCTTCAACCCCCCCACTACTCATCTTTGCACTAGCCCACCTTTCTGCCAACAGTCGCTTATATCTCTCCTGAACTTCCTCCTCCCTTAGTTTACACACTTCCACCTCCCTCTTACTTGTTGTTGCCACCTTCCTCTTTTCCCATCTACCTCTTACTCTAACTGTAGCTACAACTAAATAATGATCCGATATATCAGTTGCCCCTCTATAAACATGTACATCCTGGAGCCTACCCATCAACCTTTTATCCACCAATACATAATCTAACAAACTACTTTCATTACATGCTACATCATACCTTGTATATTTATTTATCCTCTTTTTCATAAAATATGTATTACTTATTACCAAATCTCTTTCTACACATAGCTCAATTAAAGACTCCCCATTTACATTTACCCCTGGCACCCCAAATTTACCTACTACTCCCTTCATAACGTTTTTACCCACTTTAGCATTGAAATCCCCAACCACCATTATTCTCACACTTGATTCAAAACTCCCCACGCCTTCACTCAACATTTCCCAAAATCTCTCTCTCTCCTCTACGCTTCTTTCTTCTCCAGGTGCACACACACTTACTATAACCCACTTTTCACATCCAATCTTTATTTTACTCCACATAATCCTTGAATTTATACATTTATAGTCCCTCTTTTCCTGCCATAGCTTATCCTTCAACATTATTGCTACTCCTTCTTTAGCTCTAACTCTATTTGAAACCCCTGACCTAATCCCATTTATTCCTCTCCATTGAAACTCTCCCACCCACTTCAGCTTCGTTTCACTTAAAGCCAGGACATCCAGCTTCTTCTCATTCATATATGCATAACATCCACAATCATCTCTTTCTTATCATTTGCACAACATCCACACACATTCAGACTTCCCACTTTGACAATTTTCTTCTTCTTATTCTTTTTAGTAATCTTTACAGGAAAAGGGGTTACTAGCCCATTGTTACCGGCATTTTAGTTGACTTTTACAACACGCATGGCTTATGGAGGAAAGATTCTTATTCCACTTCCCTATGGATATAAAAGGAAAAGTAATAAGACCAAGAACTATTAAGATAAAATCAAGGAAAACTCAGATGAGTGTGTATAAATAAACGTGTACATGTATGTGTAGTGTGACCTAAGTGTACGTAAGTAGAAGTAGCAAGACATACCTGTAATCTTGCATATTTATGAGACAGACAAAAGACACCAGCAATCCTACCATCATGTAAAACAATTACAGGCTTTTGTTTTACATTCACTTGGCAGGACGGTAGTACCTCCCTGGGTGGTTGCTGTCTACCAACCAACTACTACGTCAAATGGTGGGTCTAATTTGCATTCACTAATGTGCTGATATTATTTATACAATTATTACAATATTGCATAACAGTAAATCTTTTATTTATGTGAATAAAAATTCTTTGTGTAATAAAAAAATCAAAATGGAATTCATATGTGAAGACTGGGAACGTAACTAATGAACACAGAAAATGTTATTTTAGTGCCAGGAATGCCTGTATCATTTATTCTGGACCCTATTTTAAAATTGGAATTTGAAATTTGTGATAAATTGGCCAAATTACCAATTTCTGATCACTTTATTGGGAAGATGAAATAGTTCACTGGGCAGGTTCTTGTGCTCAATCGATAAAATAGAAGGTATACTAGTGCAATAGCTAAGAATTTTGTCAACTGGAACAATGTAATTGGCCTAAAATAGGAGTCAATGTGGGGAAAATTGCCGATATGTAAATATCCCTGACACAGAAGATTCATGGTACCATAATTTCATCATTTTTCCATCAAATTTCGTACTTATTTTATTACCTTCAGAACAAGATTTTCTACCATTCCATAATACAAAATAAATTTTTTTTTTTTGAAAACTCTTGGAACTTGTGGCCAAGTTCAGATCAAGGGTCTGGACTCTGAAAGGATTAAATATCACAAGCAGTAGAAGTCATGGGAACTGCATAATTACAATGTAAAAGCCTATCAGAGCATAGAACTAATGATAAATCAAAGCAATGTTGGCTGCCTTATCTTTGTTAGAGCCTGGAAAAGAAAGAAACTTTATATATAATTGAACGTTGATTAACATGGCAGTTATATTCTTGAAAACAGCATAAATAACAAAGTGCATTAAATGAACTGAAGAACATGTGTAAAATAGGGTTACATTCCTCAAACAATAGCTAACAATTTTTTTAGCTATCAAAACTGATGAAAATGTAATTGTAGGTGAATGCAGTTGTGTGTCCTATTTCATAAAATATATACAGTTACTAAAATTACATAAATATTTCTTACACCAGCAACGAGAATTTAAGCCCTATCAGCTATTTAGAAAGGAGCGGAAAGGGATGTTGTGGCCCTACTGGGCCAGGGTGGAAGATTGTGGATCATTAGCCAAGTTCTGTTGTATTAATGTCAAGTGAGGAGCAGGGGTGCGGTGGGAACAATAAGAAAACACTATGTCAACGTCCAGGGTCCCAGACTATTCAACATCTTACCAGAAGATTTTATAAACACGGCTGGACAAGTGTAGAAGCCTGCAAGAGGAAACTGGACAAGTATCTTCACCACGTACCAGATCAACCAGGTTGTGTTGGATATGTAGGGCAGCGGGCCTCCAGCAGCAACAGCCTGGTTGACCAGGCAAGCACCAGACGAGCATGGCGTAGATTAACACTCGAAACTCTTCAAAGGTATATCAAAGGTAAAGGTATGGTTGTACTGGAGTGCTTGAGAATTCTGTAATGTGATACTGGTCTGTTTTACCCTACAGTGCAACCAACAAGTTTCATGAGCCTTGTACTTAGTGAATTCCAACTTTCAGCAACTTTTTCGTCAAAATATAGCCTCGCATTTTGTGATTTGCCTCGCGACTTGTCCGTACGGAACGTGTTCGAGCGGCCTCTGAGAGGTCAGGCATACACAAAGGCTCCCATACACCATTCAGAGTCAGTGTGGCATTGTTTCTGGGCGAGTGACCATCACCCCACGAGTTCATACGATACATGTTGCAATAATCCATTTTTTTGTGCTTGCAACTGCTAAATAAACCACCATGGGCCAAAAGAAAGCTCCTAGTGACATCCCTTTGGTAAAGAAAGCTAGAAACACTATAGAATTCAAGAAAGAACACACCAGCCAGGGGTACTTCCCCCACACACACCACCCAGGGTACTTCCCCACACACACCAACCATGGTACTTCCCCACACATGCACACGAGCCAGGGTACTTCCCCACACACAAGATTTGATTCGAGTGGGACTTGTGCATGAGTGAATAGAATTATCAAAGCTTATTGCTTGGGGAGCATTGAAAATTGGGTTGGGCAAATATTCTGTTAGTGGGATAGTTTGTGAAGGACCTGCCTAGTCTGGACCAACAGGTCTGCTGCAGTGTTCCTGCTATTTTATGTTCCATACACCAACAAGAGTCTTCAATAAAAGTAAGTGTGATGTTATTGTTTTATACTTGATTTCATTCTTTTCTTTATGTAAATCTATATTTAACCCTTAAACAGTCCAAACGTATACGTATATACATTCTTACGCGTAGCGCCCCATATATACGTTTTATTTTTCCTGCCTTCAAATTTGACACGATTGGCCTGAGATGTCTTGTCAGCATAGAATGAGTCCTAACACTCAGTGTGCATGGTATTAAAAAAAATCTGGGAACACTTAGTACCTTGTGGGAGCGCCAGCCAGCTAGAGCAAACAGTGCGGCAAACACCAAGGATTCAATGATGTAATGTCATTTTAACACTCATCTTTTAAGAGGAAAGTGATGTTAACCCCAAGTTTAGGGTCTATCTCTGTCTATCTCAGTGTCTTTCTCTGTGTCTATCTCTGTCTGTCTCTGTCTATCTGTCTCACAGGTACACATAAATACAAGTATACATAGTATAAATTACCTAGGATAACCCAAAAAATCCAAACAAAGTGCTATACTCTGCTTGAAGATGTGAGTAAAGGTGATGACGCAGTCTTGTGGCTCTCTCTGAGACAGAGAGCTAGACGGATAGACAGACAGGAAGCTTGACAGACAGACAAATAGACAGACATGTTTGTGTGCCAGCGAAAACAAAGTGAGGGCGATGCTCATCAAATATCACCTCTAATCTTTTCTTATCAGCTACACCCTCCCCCACCCTGTGTATGCTCATCAAATGTCAGCTCTTATCAGATGTTATCTCATCTTATCATGTCACTGTCAGGGGTGGACTTTGTTATTCAAGCTTCAAGGGAACTCCAACTCCAACTCCTCCTTCCCCTCCTCCTCCTTCCCCTCCTCCTCCTTCCCCTCCCCCTCCTCCTCCTTCCCCTCCTCCTTCCCCTCCTCCTCCTTCCCCTCCTCCTCCTTCCCCTCCCCCCTCCTCCTCCTTCCCCTCCCCCTCCTCCTCCTTCCCCTCCCCCTCCTCCTCCTTCCCCTCCTCCTCCTCCTCCTTCCCCCTCCTCCTTCTCCCCGTCCTTCCCCTTCCCCCCCCTCCTCCTCCTTCCCTCCTCCTCCTCCCCTCCTCCTCCTCCTTCCCCTCCTCCTTCCCCTCCTCCTCCTCCCCTTCCCCTCCCCCCTCCTCCTCCTCCTCCTCCTTCCCCTCCTCCTCCTCCTCCCTCCTTCCCCTCCTCCTCCTCCTTCCCCTTCCCCTTCCCCTTCCCCCTCCTCCTCCTCCTCCTCCTCCTCCTCCTTCCCCTTCCCCTCCCCCTCCTCCTCCTCCTTCCCCTTCCCCTCCTCCTTTCCCCCCCCTCCCCCCCATCCTCCTCCTCCTCCTTCCCCTCCTCCTCCTTCCCCTCCTCCTCCTTCCCCTCCTCCTCCTTCCCCTCCTCCTCCTTCAGTGTGAGTTGGTACTCGTTATGGTCATCTATTTTGTGGAGAAAAGTGGAGCTGATGTAGGTCTGCTGTCTATGTTACAACCTTTGCTACTACAACCGTTGCTACCCACCACCGTGAGTACAAGTCAATGGCAACCATCAGTCGTGAGGGGGGAGGTGTTACGCGCCCCTCCTTCATGCTCCATTGTATACAAAAATAAAAGGCCTGGTTAAAGTAAGTCCTGAAATAATATATCACGAACCACTTCATTACTAGCTAGATAAAGCAGGTTCGACTACATATTATTGGGTACGGTATAAATCATAAAAGGTACTCTAAAGCAAGGTTGTATTCAATAAGATGCTATTCGTTAGGCATTATTATTGTATTATATTACAGTGGTCCCTCAATAATCGTCCGGCCTGATAGTCGTCCATTTCAGAAATCGTCGTGTTATTTCTTCCAAACATTGGCTTGCAAATGGTCCGTTAACTCGCTAATTGTCCTTCGTCCGGGACGCGTACTCACGGGCCTCGGCCTCCCTTCCCAGCCAGTGTGCCATTGTTTACAGTGAGCGACAGTCCCCTCACGTGTTCATACGAAGTACAGTGGTCCCTCAATAATCGTAGGGCTCGAGAGTCAGATTTAGGAAATCATAGCGATATTTTCGTATAAACATGGGCTCGCTAACTGTAGATTGACTCACGAATAGTAGTTCGTCCGGGATGTGTACGCACGCTGTGAGCCGGGGCGGCATCCCTTCCCAGCCAGTGTGGCATTGTTTACCAGTGAGCGACGGTCCCCTCACTTGTTCCAACTAAATATTTCATAATACTATTCCATTCATTTTAGTGCTTGCAAGTACTAAATAAGCTACCATGGCTCCAAAGAAAGCTCCTAGTGCCAAGCCTTTGGTAAAGAAGGTGAGAAATACGACTGAATTTAAGAAAAACATCATTGAACAATATGAAACTGGCTTAAGTGTGGCCGAACTGGCCAGGATGTATAACAAACCCTATACAATCATATGTTCCATCGTGGCCAAGAAAAAGGAAATCAAGGACACTGTTGTTGCAAAGGGGGTAAATATGCTGACAAAAATGAGATCACCAGTACTCGAAGAGGTTGAGAAGTTATTATTGGTGTGGATAAACGAGAAACAATTAGCAGGAGATAGTATTATGACGTCGATTATTTGTGAAAAGGCTAGGCAGTTGCATGATGATCTGGTCAAGAAATTTCCTGAAACTAGTGGTGATGTGAGTGAATTTAAGGCCAGCAAAGGTTGGTTTGAGAGATTTAAGAGCCGTAGTGGCATACACAGTGTGGTAGGGCATTGCGAGGCTGCCAGTTTGGACCACAAAGTGGCTGAAAATTATGTGCATGAATTCATGAAGTATATAGAGGCTGAAGGACTGAAACCTGAACAAGTGTTCAATTGTGACAAAACAGGCCTCTTTTGGAAGAAAATGCCAAAGAGGACCTACATTACACAGGAGGAAAAGGCACTGCCAGGACACAAGTCTATGAAAGACAGGCTGATGCTCATGTTCTGTGCTAATGCTAGTGGGGATTTCAAAGTGAAGCCATTACTAGTGTACCATTCAGAAAATCCCAGTGTGTTCAGGAAAAACAAGGTTATGAAGAGTAAATTGTGTGTTTTGGAAATCTAATAGTAAGGCATGAATCACGATGGAAATTTTCGTCGAGTGGTTCAATGAAGTGTTTGTCCCTAGTGTGAAGAATTACCTTCTGGAAAAGAAATTGGATCTCAAGTGCCTCCTAGTAATGGACAATGCACCTGCTCATCCTCCAAACTTGGATGACCTAATTTTTGAGGAGTTTGGGTTCATCACAGTAAAGTTCTTGCCCCTGAATACCACTCCTCTCCTTCAGCCCATGGACCAGCAGGTCATTGCAAACTTTAAAAAATACTACACCAAAGCAATGTTTGAAAGGTGCTTTAATTTGACCTCAGAAACTCACTTGACCCTAAGAGATTTTTGGAAAGAACATTTCAGTATTCTCCATTGCATAAGCCTTATAGATAAGGCTTGGGAGGGAGTGACTACTAAGACTTTGAACTCTGCTTGGAGAAACTTGTGGCCAGATTGTGTCCACGAGGGATTTTGAAGGGTTTGAAGCGGCCCCTGATAAACTTATGTCAGTTGTGAACTCTATTGTGACATTGGGAAGTTCCATTGGGTAGGATGCGAGTTTGGAGGATGTGGAAGAGTTGGAGGAGGACCACAACGAAGAGCTAACCACTGAGGAGCTGCAAGAGCTTCAGCAGGAACAGCAACAGATTGCAGCTCAGAATCTTGCTGAAGAGGAGGAAGAGAGATGGAAGAAGGTGCCTTCTTCAGAAATTAAGGAGATTTTTGAAATGTGGGGTAGGATGGAAAGATTTATGGAGAAACATCACCCTGAGAAGGATGTTGCAAGCCATATCGGCAACTTGTACAGTGAGAGTCTTGGCCCATTTTAGGCAAGTTTTAAAGAGACACCAGAAACAGAGTTCTCTGGACACTTTCTTTTGCGAGACAGGACTCCAGTGACTCTCAAGGTGGTCCTAGTGGCATTAAGAAACAGAGAAGGTAAGTAACCCCAGAAAAGCCCTTGGTACCTGAGGTGTTAATGGAAGGGGATTCCCCTTCCAAACAGTAAATAATCCAATCTCTCTCCTCCTCCAGTCTTCCATACACTAAGAAGAATAACCAATAAAGGTAAGTGTTATGCTGTTAATGTTTCATTCATCATGTCCCATTGTATTGTTTATCTACCACATCTATATTTCATGCAAGAAATTTTTTTTGGTTTTAATACTTCTGGGTGTCAGGAACGAATTAACTGTACTTACATTATTTCTCATGGGGAAAATCGATTCGAAAATCGTCTACTTCTATAATAGTCCCACTTCCAGGAACGAATTAAGGACGATAATTGAGGACCCACTGTACAGTGGTCCCTTGATAATCATAAGGCTTGATAGTCATAATTTTCAAAAATTGTAACGTTATTTTCGTCAAAACATTGGCTCGTGAATTGTCATTTGGCTCACAAATAGTCGTTCGTCTGGGACGCGTACACACAGCCCCGAGCTGCCTCACACTCCATTCCCAGCCAGTGTGCCACTGTTTATCAGTGAGTTCATACGATACATTTCATGATATTCCATTCGTTTTAGTGCTTGCAACTGCTAAGTCACCATGGCTCCAAAGAAAGCTTCTAGTCCCAGCCCTTTGGTAAAGAATGTGAAAAACACGTATAATTTAAGAAAAAGTTTGTAGAAAAATACGAAGGTGGTGGTGGTAGAGTGGAAGCAGTTGTGATAGTGGTAGAGGGAGGTGGTGATAGTGGTAGAAGGTGCTAGCAGTTGTGATAGTGGTAGAGGGTGGTAGCGATGGTGGTAGAGGGTGCAAGCACTTGTGATAGTGGTAGAGGGTGGTGGTGGTAGAGAGCGCTAGCAGTTGTGATGGTGGTAGAGAGCGCTAGCAGTTGTGATGGTGGTAGAGAGCGCTAGCAGTTGTGATGGTGGTAGAGAGCGCTAGCAGTTGTGATGGTGGTAGAGAGCGCTAGCAGTTGTGATGGTGGTAGAGAGCGCTAGCAGTTGTGATGGTGGTAGAGCGCGCTAGCACTTGTGATGGTGGTAGAGCGCGCTAGCACTTGTGATGGTGGTAGAGAGCGCTAGCACTTGTGATGGTGGTAGAGAGCGCTAGCACTTGTGATGGTGGTAGAGCGCGCTAGCAGTTGTGATGGTGGTAGAGAGCGCTAGCACTTGTGATGGTGGTAGAGAGCGCTAGCACTTGTGATGGTGGTAGAGCGCGCTAGCACTTGTGATGGTGGTAGAGAGCGCTAGCACTTGTGATGGTGGTAGAGAGCGCTAGCACTTGTGATGGTGGTAGAGAGCGCTAGCACTTGTGATGGTGGTAGAGAGCGCTAGCACTTGTGATGGTGGTACAGTGCGCTAGCACTTGTGATGGTGGTAGAGGGCGGCAGTGATGGTGGTAGAGGGCGGCAGTGATGGTGGTAGAGGGCGGCAGTGATGGTGGTAGAGGGCGGCAGTGATGGTGGTAGAGGGCGGCAGTGATGGTGGTAGAGGGCGGCAGTGATGGTGGTAGAGGGCGGCAGTGATGGTGGTAGAGGGCGGCAGTGATGGTGGTAGAGGGCGGCAGTGATGGTGGTAGAGGGCGGCAGTGATGGTGGTAGAGGGCGGCAGTGATGGTGGTAGAGGGCGGCAGTGATGGTGGTAGAGGGCGGCAGTGATGGTGGTAGAGGGCGGCAGTGATGGTGGTAGAGGGCGGCAGTGATGGTGGTAGAGGGCGGCAGTGATGGTGGTAGAGGGCGGCAGTGATGGTGGTAGAGGGCGGCAGTGATGGTGGTAGAGGGCGGCAGTGATGGTGGTAGAGGGCGGCAGTGATGGTGGTAGAGGGCGGCAGTGATGGTGGTAGAGGGCGGCAGTGATGGTGGTAGAGGGCGGCAGTGATGGTGGTAGAGGGCGGCAGTGATGGTGGTAGAGATGGTGGTAGAGATGGTGGTAGAGGGCGGCAGTGATGGTGGTAGAGATGGTGGTAGTGATGGTGGTAGAGATGGTGGTAGTGATGGTGGTAGTGATGGTGGTAGTGATGGTGATAGGTGATGGTGGTAGTGATGGTGATAGGTGATGGTGGTAGTGATGGTGGTAGGTGTTGGTGGTAGTGATGGTGGTAGTGATGGTGGTAGTGATGGTGGTAGGTGTTGGTGGTAGTGATGGTGGTAGGTGTTGGTAGTGATGGTGGTAGGTGTTGGTGGTAGTGATGGTGGTAGGTGTTGGTGGTAGTGATGGTGGTAGGTGTTGGTGGTAGTGATGGTGGTAGGTGTTGGTGGTAGGTGTTGGTAGTGATGGTGGTAGGTGTTGGTGGTAGGTGTTGGTAGTGATGGTGGTAGGTGGTGGTAGTGATGGTGGTAGGTGGTGGTAGTGATGGTGGTAGGTGGTGGTAGTGATGGTGGTAGGTGGTGGTAGTGATGGTGGTAGTGATGGTGGTAGGTGGTGGTAGTGATGGTGGTAGGTGGTGGTAGTGATGGTGGTAGGTGGTGGTAGTGATGGTGGTAGGTGGTGGTAGGTGGTGGTAGTGATGGTGGTAGGTGGTGGTGGTAGTGATGGTGGTAGGTGGTGGTAGTGGGTGGTAGGTGGTGGTAGTGATGGTGGTAGGTGGTGGTAGTGATGGTGGTAGGTGTTGGTGGTAGTGATGGTGGTAGGTGGTGGTAGTGATGGTGGTAGGTGGTGGTAGTGATGGTGGTAGGTGGTGGTAGTGATGGTGGTAGGTGGTGGTAGTGATGGTGGTAGGTGGTGGTAGTGATGGTGGTAGGTGGTGGTAGTGATGGTGGTAGGTGGTGGGTGATGGTGTATGGTGGTAGTGATGGTGGTAGTGATGGTGGTAGGTGGTGGTAGTGATGGTGGTAGTGATGGTGGTAGTGATGGTGGTAGGTGGTGGTAGTGATGGTGGTAGGTGGTGGTAGTGATGGTGGTAGGTGGTGGTAGTGATGGTGGTAGAAGGTGGTAGTGATGGTGGTAGAAGGTG
>NC_091295.1:13421737-13451737 GCF_038502225.1 Cherax quadricarinatus
AGCATATTCATTACAAATGTACACATTAAAGAAGGTTATGGATATGCAGATACTTCCAGTTATTCCCCGAGAAAGTCCTGAAGACCTACAGAAGTTTACCACAAAAAAAATTCTTTAAATTTCTATTTATATTGAGAAAAATACAGTAGTACCACTTGCATTGCCTTTTTAACACTTAACCCTTAAACGGTCCAAACGTATATATACATTCACGCGCGTAGCGCCCCAAACATATATATACGTTTTCTTTGTCATTTATTCAACATAGCCACAATAAGCTTGAGTCACCTAGACATGAGAGAATGGGTGTGTGCACTCAATGTGTTCCATATTAAAATAATTGGGGATGCCTGGGTACCATATGCTCTTTTTTCCTTTTAAAAGAAAAGTTTTTTTTTTTTTTCCCTCAAAAAATTTGGGGCGCTACATGATTTTTTATTTATTATTATTATTATCACAATGGCCGATTCCCACCAAGGCAGGGTGGCCCGAAAAAGAAAAACTTTCACCATCATTCACTCCATCACTGTCTTGCCAGAAGGGTGCTATATACTACAGTTTTTAAACTGCAACATTAACACCCCTCCTTCAGAGTGCAGGCACTGTACTTCCCATCTCCAGGACTCAAGTCCGGCCTGCCGGTTTCCCTGAACCCCTTCATAAATGTTACTTTGCTCACACTCCAACAGCACGTCAAGTATTAAAAACCATTTGTCTCCATTCACTCCTATCAAACACGCTCACGCATGCCTGCTGGAAGTCCAAGCCCCTCTCACACAAAACCTCCTTTACCCCCTCCCTCCAACCTTTCCTAGGCCGACCCCTACCCCGCCTTCCTTTCACTACAGACTGATACTCTTGAAGTCATTCTGTTTCACTCCATTCTCTCTACATGTCCGAACCACCTCAACAACCCATCCTCAGCCCTCTGGACAACAGCTTTGGTAATCCCGCACCTCCTCCTAACTTCCAAACTACGAATTCTCTGCATTATATTCACACCACACATTGCCCTCAGTCATGACATTTCCACTGCCTCCAGCCTTCTCCTCGCTGCAACATTCATCACCCATGCTTCACACCCATATAAGAGTGTTGGTAAGACAATACTCTCATACATTCCCCTCTTTGCCTCCAAGGACAAAGTTCTTTGTCTCCACAGACTCCTAAGTGCACCACTCACCCTTTTCCCCTCATCAATTCTATGATTTACCTCATCTTTCATAGACCCATCCGCTGACACGTCCACTCCCAAATATCTGAATACATTCAGCTCCTCCATACCCTCCCCCTCCAATCTGATATACAATCTTTCATCACCTAATCTTTTTGTTATCCTCATAACCTTACTCTTTCCTGCATTCACTTTTAATTTTCTTCTTTTGCATACTCTACCAAATTCATCCACCAATCTCTGCAACTTCTCTTCAGAATCTCCAAAGAGCACAGTGTCATCAGCAAAGAGCAACTGTGACAACTCCCACTTTATGTGTGATTCTTTATCTTTTAACTCTGCGCCTCTTGCCAAGACCCTCGCATTTACTTCTCTTACAACCCCATCTATAAATATATTAAACAACCATGGTGACATCACACATCCTTGTCTAAGGCCTGCTTTTACCGAGAAATAATCTCCCTCTTTCCTACATACTCTAACTTGAGCCTCACTATCCTCGTAAAAACTCTTCACTGCTTTCAGTAACCTACCTCCTACACCATACACCTGCAACATCTGCCACATTGCCCCCCTATCCACCCTGTCATACACCTTTTCCAAATCCATAAATGCCACAAAGACCTCTTTAGCCTTATCTAAATACTGTTCACTTATGTGTTTCACTGTAAACACCTGGTCCACACACCCTCTACCTTTCCTAAAGCCTCCTTGTTCATCTGCTATCCTGTTCTCAGTCTTACTCTTATAAGATTCTTTCAATAATAACCCTACCATACACTTTACCAGGTATACTCAACAAACTTATCCCCCTATAATTTTTGCACTCTCTTTTGTCCCATTTGCCTTTATACAAAGGAACTATGCATGCTCTCTGCCAATCCCTAGGTACCTTACCCTCTTCCATACATTTATTAAATAACTGCACCAACCACTCCAAAACTATATCCCCACCTGCTTTTAACATTTCTATCTTTATCCCATAAATCCCGGCTGCCTTAGCCCCTTTCATTTAACCTACTGCTGCCTCACAAACTTCCCCCACACTCACAACTGGCTCTTCCTCACTCCTACAAGATGTTATTCCTCCTTGCCCTATACACGAAATCACAGCTTCCCTATCTTCATCAACATTTAACAATTCCTCAAAATATTCCCTCCATCTTCCCAATACCTCTAACTCTCCATTTAATAACTCTCCTCTCCTATTTTTAACTGACAAATCCATTTGTTCTCTAGGCTTCCTTAACTTGTTAATCTCACTCCAAAACTTGTTCTTATTTTCAACAAAATTTGTTGATAACATCTCACCCACTCTCTCATTTGCTCTCTTTTTACATTGCTTCACCACTCTCTTAACCTCTCTCTTTTTCTCCATATACTCTTCCCTCCTTGCATCACTTCTACTTTGTAAAAACTTCTCATATGCTAACTTTTTCTCCCTTACTACTCTCTTTACATCATCATTCCACCAATCGCTCCTCTTCCCTCCCGCACCCACCTTCCTGTAACCACAAACTTCTGCTGAACACTCCAACACTACATTTTTAAACCTACCCCATACCTCTTCAACCCCATTGCCTATGCTCTCATTAGCCCATCTATCCTCCAATAGCTGTTTATATCTTACCCTAACTGCCTCCTCTTTTAGTTTATAAACCTTCACCTCTCTCTTCCCTGATGCTTCTATTCTCCTTGTATCCCATCTACCTTTTACTCTCAGTGTAGCTACAACTAAAAAGTGATCTGATATATTTGTGGCCCCTCTATAAACATGTACATCCTGAAGTCTACTCAACAGTCTTTTATCTACCAATACATAATCCAACTACTGTCATTTTGCCCTACATCATATCTTGTATACTTATTTATCCTCTTTTTCTTAAAATATATGTATTACCTATAACTAAACCACTTTCTATACAAAGTTCAATCAAAGGGCTCCCATTATCATTTACACCTGGCACCCCAAACTTACCGACCACACCCTCTCTAAAAGTTTCTCCTACTTTAGCATTCAGATCCCCTACCACAATTACTCTCTCACTTGGTTCAAAGACTCATATACATTCACTTAACATCTCCCAAAATCTCTCTCCCCCCTCTACATTCCTCTCTTCCCCAGGTGCATACACGCTTATTATGACCCACTTTTCGCATCCAACCTTTACTTTAATCCACATAATTCTTGAATTTACACATTCATATTCTCTTTTCTCCTTCCATAACTGATCCTTCAACATTACTGCTACCCCTTCCTTTGCTCTAACTCTCTCAGATACTCCAAATTTAATCCCATTTATTTCCCCCCACTGAAACTCCCCTACCCCCTTCAGCTTTGTTTTGCTTAGGGCCAGGACATTCAACTTCTTTTCATTCATAACATCAGCAATCATCTGTTTCTTGTCATCCGCACTACATCCACGCACATTCAAGCATCCCAGTTTTATAAAATTTTTCCTCTTCTCTTTTTTAGTAAATTTCTACAGGAGAAGGGGTTACTAGCCCATTGCTCCCGGCATTTTAGTCGCCTCATACGACACGCATGGCTTACGGAGGAAAGATTCTTTTCCACTTCCCCATGGACAATAGAAGAAATAAAGAGGAACAAGAGCTATTTAGAAAAAGGAGAAAAACCTAGATGTATGTATATATATACAGTGGACCCCCGGTTAACGATATTTTTTCACTCCAGAAGTATGTTCAGGTGCCAGTACTGACCGAATTTGTTCCCATAAGGAATATTGTGAAGTAGATTAGTCCATTTCAGACCCCCAAACATACACATACAAACACACTTACATAAATACACTTACATAATTGGTCGCTTTCGGAGGTAATCGTTATGCGGGGGTCCACTGTATAGATGCATGTGCGTGTCTGTGAAGTGTGACCAAAGTGTAAGTAGGAGTAGCAAGATATCCCTGTTATCTAGCATGTTTATGAGACAGAAAAAGAAACCAGCAATTCTACCATCATGCAAAACAGTTACAGGTTTCTGTTTCACAGTCATCTGGCAGGACGGTAGTACTTCCCTGGGTGGTTGCTGTCTACCAACCTACTACCTTTACATGAGTGAACGTATACATACGTTTGGACCGTTTAAGGGTTAAACTGTGATATACCCCATAATAAAAATTCCTGAGTGAAAGAAATAATCCTACAGAATGAAAGCATATTTTCTTAACCCTCTGACTGTTTCAGTCGTATATTGACGTATATACATGTATACTCAAATTCTAGCGGCTTGAAATCAAGCAGGAGAAAGCTGGAAGGTCCACATGTGAGAGAATGGGTCTGTGTGGTCAGTGTGCACCATATAAAAAAATCCTGCAGCACACAATGCATAATGAGAAAAAAAAAACTTTTTTTTTTAATTAAAATGCCGACTTTGTGGTCTATTTTTGTATAGTATTTATGGTTGTATTCTCCTTTTCTTGGTCTCATTTGATAGAATGGAAAACATATTATAGAAATAGAGGTGATTTTGATTGGTTTTACTATGAAAAGAACCTTGAAATGGAGCTCACAGTAGGGAAATGTTTGATTTTTGCCGATGTTCAAATGTAAACAAATTATGTCATTTTCCAATAAATGTCCAAGTAGCCATTCTAATATGCAGTCATGAATGAGTTGACATTATACAATTATTACAATATTGCAGTAGTCTGCATAACAGTAAATCTTCTATTTTTTCTTTGAATAAAAATTCAAAATAAAAAGCAAGAGTAATATCACAGGGGCCTGGAAATGTGACTGATGAACAAAGAAAATGTTATTTTAGAGCCAGGAATGTCTGCATTGTTCATTCTGGACCCTATTTTGAAATTGTCTTTTTTTAATTTTTGTGAAATTGGCCAAATTGCAAATTTCTGACCACGTTATTGGGTAGTTGAAATCGGTAAATGAGCAGTTTCTTGTACTCGATCGATAGAAAAAATGAAGTTCTAAAGAAATAGCCATGAGTTTGGTTGAGTGGAACAATGGAATTAGCCGAAAATAGGGCTCAAAGTGAGTGAAATTGCAATTTGTAAATATCGCCGAGGTTGCTAACTTCGCAAGAGTGTAATTCCATCAATCTTCCATCAGATTTCGTTCTTTTGGTGTCATTACAATTAGGAAAAGATTCTCTATCATTTCATGAGAAAAAAATCTTTTTTTTTGGAAATTTTGCGACACCAAGAGACACCTCAGGATTTGGGGTTGCGACAGTCACGGGGTTAAATGAATTAAGCTAAAATGTGTGAAATCTGATAAAAACTTTTAATTTTATAGTGTGTTGTAATGAAAAAATCATCATTCATTGGCAACAGCAGAATAAATGTGCCAGTGATATTTATGTTTCACAATTTACTAATGCCAAGATAATTTTTTTTGCTTTTTTTTTTTTTCTTTATATTTGCTTTTAACCCTTTCAGGGTTGGTGCCGTACTAGTATGGCTTGCGAGCCAGGGTTGGTGCCATACTAGTATGTGTAAATTCTAGTGCCTTCAAATCGAGCGGGAGAGAACTGGTAGGCCTACATGTGATAGAATGGGTCTGCGTGGTTAAGTGTGCACAGAAGGAAACAACCTAGGCACCCGCACTGCATTCTGGGAGTGGTAATTTAGTGTGCCTTTATCACTGAGCCAAGCGGTAAGGAATACCTCACTCACTGGCGAATTGAGACTATTCCCTTCCCAAGTGATAGTTCTAACACCGATTGAAGTGTCACTGAAGATGAATCTAATGATGTTGAGGAGTTTGTGACAAAGTAATGACCAGGATACCAGAAATACTGATGAAAACCCAGACCATTATCAACCTTCCATCTTCCAGCAAAAAAGTCAGTGACTTATTTGCATGTGGGGGGGTGGGGAAGGCAGTGTGGGGGTGGGTATTGATCGCAAAAAAAATTTTTTGGCCTGATAAGGTCAAAAAAATTGTATTATGAAAATAGATTACATAACATCAAAGGTGATATGAAAAGAACCTGGAAAACTCTATATGAAATACTTGGAACTAAAAAGTTATCCAAAAACAAAGCAATCAAACTAACAAAATCAGATGAACCCCTACTCACTTCAACCGAAACAGCAAACAGACTTAATGTTTTCTTCTCCACCATAGGAAAAAATCTAGCAAACAAAATACCAAGCACAAACACCCGTCCATCAGACTACCTCATAGGTACCTACCCAAATACAGTGGACCCCCGGTTAACGATATTTTTTCACTTCAGAAGTATGTTCAGGTGCCAGTACTGACCGAATTTGTTCCCATAAGGAATATTGTGAAGTAGATTAGTCCATTTCAGACCACCAAACATACACGTGCAAACGCACTTACATAAATACATTTACATAATTGGTCGCATTCGGAGGTGATCGTTATGCGGGGGTCCACTGTACGCTATTCCTAGCTCCAACCAACCCCACTGAAGTTACGCTCATCATAAACACCCTTAAAAACAAGGCAGGAGACAAACAACTTGCCTGCTTTTATGTACAAAAAAGCTTCTCAAGTATTGTCACCAATTATTGCAACGCTCTTTAACAAATCCATTGAATCATCTACCTTCCAAACAATCCTCAAAATAGCGAGGGTCACTCCGATCCATAAAGGAGGTGACCAAGCTGACTTGAATAACTATAGACCAATATCTAACTTACCACTGCTCTCTAAAATCTTTGAAAAATTAATTCATAGACGGATCTATTCCTACCTCGTTTCACACAACATATTAAACTCTTGTCAGTTTGGATTCAGGAATAATAAAAGCACAAATGATGCTATCATACAAATGCTAGAACTAATATATACAGCACTTGAAAAGAAAAGTCCCGCTGGGCATTTTCATTGATTTACGTAAAGCTTTCGATACAGTCGACCATGAACTGCTGTACTCCAAATTAATGCACTATGGTATCAAGAGGCCACTCCCTCAACTACCTAAAGTCATACTTTAGTAACAGAACTCAGTATGTGTATGCAAATGATGCAAACTCTTCCACTCAACCAATCACAGTAGGAGTCCCACAAGGAAGCGTACTTGGACCACTCCTCTTTCTCATCTACATCAATGATCTACCAAATGCATCACAGCTACTCAAACCCATATTATTTGCAGATGACACTACATATCTCTTTTCCCACCCAAACACAGTCATAGTAGCAAACACAATCAATGCTGAATTACAGAAAATATCTGCCTGGATGATGACTAACAAACTTACCCTGAACACTAATAAAACCTATTTCATTCAGTTTGGAAACAAAGCTGCAAATGATCCAATTAACATAACGCTAAATGGATCATCAGTCACAAGACTCAGAGGGAAAATTCCTAGGTATCCACCTTGATAGTAGCCTTAAGTTCCACACACACATACAACAAACCACCAAGAAAATCTCCAAGACAGTAGGCATCCTATCAAAGATAAGGTACTACGTTCCACAATCAGCTCTCCTGGCACTGTACCATTCACTCATATACCCTTATCTTACATATGGAATTTGTGTATGGAGATCAACAATATCCAATCACCTAAACCCACTAATAACCCAACAAAAGGCAGCAGTAAGAATAATAACAAATTCTCACTCCTGCCAGCATACTCCACCAATTTTCAAAAGTCTGAGTCTGCTCACCATTAAGAACATCCATACTTATTCATGTGCCTACTAAATACACAGAACAATACACACAAATATAAACCCTAAACCATACCCCCGGCCGGGATTGAACCCGCGGTCATAGAGTCTCAAAACTCCAGCCCGTCGCGTTAGCCACTAGACCAGCTAGCCACAATAAGATTCATCCAACTAGGTATATTTCTACACCATAGGAAAGTTAGCACAGGCACCTCTGTGACCACAAATGCAAGTTTTTACAGACGAATCTCCAGCTAGCGTGGCCGTGACGAACTCTAGCTCAAGTCCCTTCACTGCCGTCAACATGACTCAAGAAATCGTAATGACACGATTGCAAATAAACCGCGGGTTCAATCCCGGCCGGGGGTATGGTTTATTTGCAATCGTGTCATTACGATTTCTTGAGTCATGTTGACGGCAGTGAAGGGACTTGAGCTAGAGTTCGTCACGGCCACGCTAGCTGGAGATTCGTCTGTAAAAACTTGCATTTGTGGTCACAGAGGTGCCTGTGCTAACTTTCTTATGGTGTAGAAATATACCTAGTTGGATGAATCTTATTGTGGCTAGCTGGTCTAGTGGCTAACGCGACGGGCTGGAGTTTTGAGACTATGACCGCGGGTTCAATCCCGGCCGGGGGTATGGTTTATTTGCAATCGTGTCATTACGATTTCTTGAGTCAAGTTAATATAAACCCTCCACTTAAACTTATCCTCACCAACCTAAACAGGACACATGACCACAACACAAGACACGGATCTCTTTTCGATATACCTCGTGTCCATAACTCACTGTGTAAAAACTTTATGCACATAAAGGGCCCCAAAATATGGAATTCATTACCAGAAGATATTAAACTAACCCAGTCTGAAAATCAATTTAAGACTTCTCAAAAGCCACTTAATCACCCTAGACTAAATGCTAAATACTCAGCACACACTTACTCACCTATGTATTCCCACATCATAACTGAAACAATCACATTGAACCTTTTATCCATTGTTGACAGGAATATAATTGAATCATAGTTTTCACAAAATGCATTTTCGAATATAAATATATCCTTGTATTATACAAATTTTGATTCATTTATAATTAATATTCTACTGTACAACTATGAAATAATTACTATCCTACTGTACAACTATGATATACTCCTTTGTATTAAGTAGACTGTAAGCCAATAATGTTAAGTTGGCCCATAATGCCTAGGCATAATAGTCTCTCTCTCTGCACTGCAACCCACTATTGTAAATACAACATCTCAATGTACTGTTTGCAAAGACAAAATAAAAATAAATAAAATAAAAATAAAAATAACACTCACAAAAATATGGTCTATCATTTCATAACAAAAAAATTTTTTTTTCCCGAATATTTTTCGACCCTGAGAACGAGATTAGGACAGGGCTCTCAACCCTCAAAGGGTTAATGTTCAACATTATGTATGCTAGTTTATCATATTAGATGTGCTTAAAGGTGTTTAAGAACTGCAAATATGTGGAAATGCCTAACCCAACACTGCTCCACTTGCTCACACTGAGTGTGAGCATTTGGATGTGAAAAAAAGTTATGTTTCACTTTACAGCAGTGGCCTGAAACCTAACTTGCAGCACACTGAATGTGAGCAGAGTAATATTTTGTGAAGGGTGGAGAGATTCAGGGACACCAATTAACCAGACTCAAGTCCTGGAGATGGAAGTACAATTCATGCACTCTAAAGGAGGGATTTGGGATACTTGCTGCTGAGGGTGATATCTAACTGTCATATCTGCATGCTCTGCCAGGACAGTGAGAATGACAGTGAATGTTTTTTTTTTTTCTTGGTCACCCTGCCTTTGTGGGAGATGGCAGAAGTGTAAAAAAAAAAAAAAAAAAAAAAGGAGTATGTGCACACAGTACAGTGGACCCCGCATAGCGATATTAATCCGTGCAAGAGAGCTCATTGTTATGCGAAATTATCGTTATGCGAATGAATTTTCCCCATAAGAAATAATGGAAATCAAATTAATCCGTGCAAGACACCCCAAAGTATGAAAAAAAAAAAAATTTTACCACATGAAATATTAATTTTAATACACACAAACTGAAAAAGGCATGCACAATCATATGACACTTACTTTTATTGAAGATCTGGTGATGATTGATGGGATGGGAGGAGGAGTGTGTGTTAGTGTTTAGAAGGGGAATCCCCTTCCATTAAGACTTGAGGTGTCAAGTCCTTTTCTGGGGTTACTTCCCTTCTTTTAATGCCACTAGGACCAGCTTCAGAGTCACTGGAGTTCTGTCGCACAACATATCTGTCCATAGTGGCCTGTACCTCTCGTTCCTTTGTGACTTCCCTAAAGTGTTTCACAACATTGTCAGGGTAATAGTTACCAGCACGGCTTGCAATAGCTGTGTGAGGGTGATTTTCATCCATAAAGGTTTGCACTTTCAGCCACATTGCACAGATTTCCTTAATCTTTGTAGTAGGCAATTTCTTCAATTTCTCTCTCCCCTCCTTCGAACCAGTTTCCTCAGGTCTGGCCTCATGCTGTTGAAGTTGATCTATCAGCTCATCAGTGGTTAGTTCTTCATTGTACTCCTCCACCAACTCTTCCACATCATCCCCACTAACCTCCAACCCCAAGGACTTTCCCAATGCCATAATGAATTCCTCAACTGGCATAGGATTCTCAGGGTTAGCCTGAAACCCTTCAAAATCCCTTTGGTCTACACATTCTGGCCACAGTTTCTTCCAAGCAGAGTTCAAGGTCCTCTTAGTCACTCCCTCCCAAGCCTTACCTATAAGGTTTACACAATTGAGGATATTAAAGTGATCTCTCCAAAAGTCTCTTAGAGTCAGTTGAGTTTCTGAGGTCACTACAAAGCACCTTTCAAACAGAGCTTTTGTGTACAGTTTTTTGAAGTTTGCAATAACCTGCTGGTCCATGGGCTGCAGGAGAGGAGTGGTATTAGGAGGCAAAAACTTCACCTTAATGAATTTCATGTCCCCATAAAGTCGCTCTGCCACGTCTGTAGGATGACCAGGGGCATTGTCTAACACCAGGAGGCACTTAAGTTCTAATTTCTTTTCAGTTAGGTAATCTTTCACATTGGGGGCAAATGCATGGTGTAACCAGTCATAGAAAAAGTCCCTAGTGACCCATGCCTTACTGTTTGCCCTCCACAGCACACACAAATTAGCCTTGAGGACATTCTTTTGCCTGAACGGTCTGGGAGTTTCAGAGTGATACACAAATAAAGGCTTCACTTTGCAATCATCAGTAGCACTGGCACACATGAGAAGAGTAAGCCTGTCTTTCATAGGCTTATGTCCTGGGAGTGCCTTTTCCTCCTCAGTAATGTACGTCCTGCTTGGCATTTTCTTCCAAAACAGGCCTGTTTCATCACAATTAAACACTTGTTCAGGTTTCAGTCCTTCACTGTCTATGTACTCCTTGAATTCCTGCACATATTTTTCAGCTGCTTTGTGGTCCGAACTGGCAGCCTCACCATGCCTTATCACACTATGTATGCCACTACGCTTCTTAAATCTCTCAAACCAACCTTTGCTGGCCTTAAATTCACTCACATCATCACTAGTTGCAAGCATTTTTTTAATTAAATCCTCGTGCAACTTCCTAGCCTTTTCACTTATGATCACTTGAGAGATGCTATCTCCTGCTATCTGTTTTTCATTTATCCACACCAATAAGAGTCTCTCAACATCTTACATCACTTGCGATCTCTGTTTCGAAAACACAGTTAAACCTTTGGCAAGAACAGCTTCCTTGATTGCCTTTTTGTTGCCCACAATAGTAGCGATGGTTGATTGGGGTTTTATGTACAACCTGGCCAGCTCGGAGACACGCACTCCACTTTCATACTTATCAATGATCTCTTTCTTCATCTCTACAGTAATTCTCACCCTTATTCCTGTAGGGTTGGCACTAGAAGCTTTCTTGGGGCCCATGGTCACTTATTTTGCAGATAAAAATCACCAGAAACACTGTAATAATATGAAATGTTCCGATTGTATGCTTGGATGTTACCGCGGAGGCTAGCTGATAAACAATGCCACCGGCGGAACATGTGAGGCTGGCTAAGGGCGCACATTAGACGCGTCTCGGACGAACAGCGTTGATCGGGTTTTTAGCAGTATGCGAGGCAAAATCTTAGCGATAAAATGTAGCGGTATGCGGATTTAACGTTATGTAAGGCCAACGGTATGCAGGGGTCCACTGTACTTATACTACAATTATTTCGGAGTGTAATACTCTTCAAAACATGGAAGTCACACTGACTTTACTAGATTAAACATATTTAATGTGCTTTGTGGCCAAATTCCACTGTTAGTATCTTGAAATTCTAATAAATTTGGACGTATAAATCATCTTTGTGCCACTTACATAACCTGTTTGTGGTAGGGAAGCTAGTGGAGGAACAACAGCTCCTGATTTTGCCGTTTACTTTTGCTAGCTGGGTGTACTAGTATGTAGGACAGTGCCATCATTTGTGTAGTTAACCATGATGTACTGTTTGAACCCTACTGGCTTAAATTTTTTTCAAATGTATGATTAGACTGAAGTCATCCCAGAGAGTTGTGCTGAGGTCAAAAATATTGGCACGTGGCAGATTTAATGGTACAAAAGAACTGTGCATACTAGAATGGACACAGTCTTCAGTTGTGTACCAGTACATCGGACACAGTTTCAAGGTTAACCCTTTGAGGGCCGGTCACATACAAATACAGTACGTCATTGTAGCCAGGGTCAGTCACATACTTGTACGCCTAAATTCTAGTGCCTTCAAATCTGGTGGAAGAAAGCTGGCAGGCCTACATATGAAAGAATGGGTCTGTGTGGTCAGTGTGTGCAGTATAAAACAAATCCTGAAGCACGCTGTGCATAATGAGAAAAAAAAATTACTTTTTGGTTTAAAACAGCGACTTTCTAATGTATTTTTGTATGGTATTTATGGTTGTATTCTCGTTTCCTTGGTCTCATTTGATAGAATGGAAGATATGTTACAGTAATGGAGATAATTTTGATTAGTTTCATGATAACAAGTATCTTGAAATTGAGCTTAAAGTAGCGAAAATTATCGATTTTTGCCGATGTTCAAGAGTAAGCAAATCAAGCCATGCGTCCAATACACGTCAACTGGCGAGTGTATTATTCTTTCACAAGTGTGCCGATATCATTTATACCATTATTACAATGATACAGTAGCATACATAACAGAAACCTTCTATTTTCTGCGAGAATAAAAATTCAAAACAGAAAGCAAAAGTAATGTAAGAGGGGCCTAGAGACGTGACTAACGAACAGATAAAATGTTATTTTAGTGCCATGAATGTGTCTTGTTTATTCTGAACCCTGTTTTGAAATTGGCATCTTTCAAAATTTGTGTGAAATTGCCCAAATTGCCAATTTCTGATCACTTTATTGGGTAGTTGAAATCGGTAAATGGGCTTATTCTTTAACTGAATCGATAGAACAAATGGAGTTCTAGGGAAATGGCTATGATTTTAGTCAACTGCAACATTGGAATTGGGCAAAAATAGGGCTCAAAGTGGGCAAAATAGCCCACTTCGAGACTGCTAACTTCGCAATAGCATAATTCCGTAAGTTTTCCATCAGATTTCATACTTTTGGTGTCATTATGACTGGAAAAAGATTCTCTATAATTTCTTTTTTTTTTTTTTTTTTCAAAAATTTTCGATCCTGAGAAAGAGTTTGGGAGATGGCCTCTCGACCCTCAAAGTGTTAAATAACTACATACATGTATTGACATTCATTTTCATACATTATTAGTACTTACTTTCATAAGTGTGAGCAGGTATGTTTTAAGGAAATCTTTAAGGCGCTTATAAAGCTCTAAGCCGACAAACTGAGCACCGCCACCTGTAGCGGTGCTTTTTTTTGCCCGTGGTCCACTTCCACTGCTTCCAGCCTTGGTTGACTGTTGGTGTACCTGCAGAGTCAATAGTCGATATTATGCAAACATCTAAATTATCATGTAAATATCAATGAGATAGTAGCTAACAATTAACTAGGCATTTAATTTTATAAAAGATAAAACGTGTGTAATTCCCCAACCCCATTCCACAGTGTATTCAAATAAAATATTTACCAGAAAACCCTCCTGCATTAAATATTCCCTTTGAAAAAACACCAGAAGCTTACATTACCCTGAAGAACGCTACTGTATTGGAAGGAAGGAGAAAACCATCTGCTGTACTATTCTTGCCTCTTCTATCTACAGCCAAGTAGCATTAGCCAGACTAGTTATTCCTTCAACAGGTGGCCCTCAATATAGACTAAACTGTCCTGCTATATGCTTTGGACCTGTGTACTCCTCCCCTGCCTCTTTCTACTTTTCTCAATTCTTCCTCTTCTCTTTTCCTTCGCCATACATCACACTTTCTTTTCCAGTCCCCATCACTCTCCTATAACCTCTCACCTTTCCTCTCACCTTTCCTCTCCCTATACCAATAGCTCTCCATAGATCTCTACCCTCCTTCCCTCTATCTAGACCTTATCAACTTGCACCAAATACGTAGAGTGGACCCTCAACCAATAATAATAATCCATTCCAGAGAGCTTGTCGTTAGTTGAATTTATCACAAATCACGATACGAACAAGGTCGAGGAACGGATTAAATTCGTAAGCCGAGGTTCCACTGTACAGTAAATATTTTACAGGCGAACTGGGCATGACAATTTTTTTTTTTTTCAACAAGTCGGCAGTCTCCCACCGAGGCAGGGTGACCCAAAAAGAAAGAAAATCCCCAAAAAGAAAATTCTTTCATCATCATTCAACACTTTCACCTCACTCATACATAATCACTGTTTTTGCATAGGCACCCAGATACAACAGTTTAGAAGCATATATAGTAGACCATCATTCAGCATGAGTTTATTTGGCATGATTTGGGTATTGCACGACTGAAGAATTGCAGCACAATTTTATGTAACACGTCGTATAATTAATTTAACACGGTTCAGTCTGTGGGAAGGAAAAAAAAAATTCTCTTTTGCTCAAGCAGCCGCCCTGTTGTGGAGCAGCCAGGGAGCCCTCCCGCCATCCCCTACCACTCCCCGATACCACCCCACCATCCCAACATTCACAATTCATAATTCATACATGTCCAGTCCAGTCTTTCTCTGGTACAAGGCTGCTGTGTTTGTGAATTGTGTTATGATATTTTAATTACTATATCTTGTATCTGCTAAGCAATCATGACACCCAGTAGCCATACCAGTGTTGCTGAAAGTGGCAAGAAGAGGTACGTATAAGCACTAAAGTCTTACATTTAACAAAGAAACAAAGATATTAGCCAAGAGATAACCTGTAGCCGTAATGAAGTGTTACTTTGTACACAAAGAGGTAAACATGAGTTTCTGTGACTGACTTACTGAATGTCTGAACTTACTGAATGACTGATTGAACTGCCTGCCTTCCTGAGTGACTTGCCTGACTCACTGAGTGGCTTGACTGACTGACTGGATAGCAACTGACTTACTGACTGAATGACAAAGTTGGACACTCCAGTACAACCATCGACTTCAGTACCAGAACTTCTACCATCCACCTCAGCCCAGTAGGGCCACAGCATAACTCTCCACAATCAACCACAAACACCAGCACCCACAATTTAAGTTAAGAAATACTATTATTTATGTTACATTTGTAGTCTTAAGCAGTAAAAACAACATAATACATCACAGCAATGAACTAAAACTACATATTCACTTTTATTTTTGTAAGATGTGGAGGCCCAAAAAAAAGTTGTTTGACTTTTTGGTGGCTCCTAGGAATGTAACCCTATTTTTCCCTCAAGTTCTTTAGTTCATCTCACACGATTTTACTTAACACAGCATTTTCGGGAACCTAACTGTGTTAAATGACGGTCTACTGTACATAAAGATATATAACATATCCCTCCAAACTGCCATTATCCCAAACCCCTCCGTTAACCCTTTGAGGGTCCATGCCAGAGATTTATGGCTTTACATTGAGGGACCAAACCGTAGATCTACACCATGAGCTCAGCTCACTCTGATAAGCTGTGAATGGTAAATTTGGGCCTAGATATGAGAGAATACATCCATGTGGTATGTGTGCACCACACAGATGTGCAGCGCACAGTGCATAATGAGAGAAAAAAACAGAGACCATAATTTTTTATTAAAATCAGCAACTTTGCAGTGTTTTTTCGTATGTTTTTTATAGTTGTATTTGCAATTTCTTGGTCTCATTTGATAGAATGGAAGATATATTACATAAATAGAGATGATTTTGATTGGTTTTAGTACTGAAAAGGACTTGAAACTGAGCTCAAAGTAGCGGAAATGTTAAATTTTTGCCGATGTTCAAGAGTAAACAAATGACCTTACACATCTAATACAAGTCAGTTGGTGGGTCTAATATACGTTCACAAATGTGCTGATATTAGTTATACAATTATTACAATATTGAATGACAGCAAATCTTCCATTTTTGTTTGAATAAAAATTCCTTATATGAATTAAAAATGAAAATGGAATTCATCTGTAAAGCCTCAAAACCCAACTAATTAACAGAGGAAATGTTAGTTTAGTGCCAGGAATGCCTGCATTGTTTATTCTGGACCCTATTTCGAAATTGGAATATTTTGAACTTTGCATTAAATTGGCCAAATTACCAATTTCCAATCACTATTTTGTAGTTGAAACAGCTGACTTGGCAATTTCTTGTGCTCAGTTGATAGAAGTAATACTAATGAAATAGCTAAGAATTTGGTCGACTGGAATAAAGTAATTGGCCTAAAATGGGAGTCAAAGTCGGCAAAATCGCCAATGCGTAAATATCGCCGACACATCAAAATTCGCGAGAGCATAATTTCGTCAATTTTCCATCAAATTTCGTACTTTGTGTTTTATTACCTTCAGAATAAGATTCTCTACCATTTCATAAGAAAAAATAACAATTATTTTTCGATAATTCTTGGACACTGGTACGCACTTTGAAATTTGGCCTTTGGACCCTGAAAGGGTTAAAGTGCACACATTGTACTACTTCCCATTTCCAGAACTCAAGTCTGGCTATATGAAAATAACTGGTTTCCCTGAATCCCTTCACTAAATATTACACTGCTCACACTCCAACAGCTCGTCAGGTCCCAAAAACCATTCGTCTCCATTTACTCCTATCTAACACGCTCACATACACTTGCAGGAAGTCCAAACCCCTTGCCCACAAAACTTTCTTTACCTCCTTCCTCCAACCTTCTCGAGGAAGACCCCTACCCTGCCTTCCTTCCTCTACAGATTTATATGCTACGTCATTCTACTTTGATTCATTCTCCCTAAATGACCAAACCACCTCAACCCCTCTTCAGCCCTTTGATTAATACTTTTATTAACTCCACACCTTCTCATAATTTCCACACGCTGAATTTTCTGCATAATATTTACACCACACACTGCCCTTACACAGGATATCTCCACCGCCTCCAACCACCTCCTCACTGCAGCATTTACAACCCAAGCTTAACACCCATATAAGAGTTGGTACCACTATACTTTCATACATTCCCTTCTTTGCCTCCATAGATAACATTTTTTGTCTCCACATATACCTCAACCCACCACTCACCTTTTTTCCTTCATCAATTCTATGGTTAACTTCATCCTTCATAAACCCATCTGCTGACACGTCAACTCCCAAATATCTAAAAACATTCACTTCTTCCATACTCCTTCTCTCCAATGTGATATCCAATTTTTCTTTATCTAAATCATTTGATACCCTCATCACTTTACGCTTGTCTATGTTCACTTCCAACTTTCTATCTTTACACACCCTCCAAAATTCGTCCACTAACCTGTGCAACTTTTCTTTAGAATCTCCCATAAGTACAGTATTATCAGCAAAAAGTAACTGTCAACTCCCATTTTGTATTTGATTTCCCGTAATTTAATCCCGCCCCTCTCCCCAACACCATAGCATTTACTTCTTTTACAACCCCATCTATAAATATATTAAACAATCATGGTGACATTACACATCCCTGTCTAAGACCTACTTTTACCAGGAAGTAATCTCCCTCTCTTCTACACATCCTAGCCTGAGCCTCACTATCCTCATAAAAACTCTTTACAGCATTTAGTAACTTACCACCTATTCCATATACATGTACTTCCAACATATTCCACATTACTCCCCTATCCACTTTATCATATGCCTTTTCTAAATTCATTAATGCAATGAAAACTTCCCTACCTTTATTTAAACAATGTTCACATATATGCTTCAATGTAAACACTTAATCTACACATCCCCTACACACACTAAAGCCTCCTTGCTCATCCAAAATCCTACTCTCTGTCTTACCTCTAATTCTTTCAATGATCACCCTAATGTACACTTTTCCAGGTATACTCGGTAAACTTATTCCCCTACAATTTTTACAATCTCTTTTGTCCCCCTTCCCTTTATATAAAGGAACTATACATGCTCTCTGCCAATCCCTAGGTACCTTCCCCTCTTTCATACATTTATTAAACAAAAATACCAACCACTCCAACACTATATTTACCCCTGCTTTTAATATTTCTATCATGATCCCGTCAGTTCCAGCTGCTTTACCTCCTTTCATTCTACATAATGCCTCACGCACCTCCCCTACACTCACATCCTGCTCTTCTTCACTCCTAAACAATGTTATACCTCTCTGACCAGTGCACGAAATTATCGCCTCCCTTACTTCGACATTTAAAAGTTTCTCAAAATATTCCCGCCATTTACCCAATACCTCTAGCTCTCCAATCACTAACTCCCCTACTCTGTTTTTAACTGACAAATCCATTCGTTCTCTAGGCTTTCTTAACTTGTTTATCTCACTCATCTGCTTTCCTTTTGCACTCTCTTCACCTTACTTTTACTCTTCATATACTCTACTCTTCTTACAACACTTCTGCTTTGTAAAAACCTCTCATAAGCTACCTTTTTCTGTTTTATCACACCCTTTACTTCATCCTTCCACCAAACACTCCTCTTTCCTCCTGCACACACCCTCCTATAATCACAACTTCTGCCCCACATTCTAATACAGGTCCGCCATCACAAGTCCGGCAATCAGTTATTCGGTTCCTTCAGTTATTCGGCACTAATTTCAGCTAGCACAATTTCAAATTTCCAGGGTCACCACACCAACCTGCTCTTACTGTTTGGTGGCACTACTTGCTGCATAATTTTTTTTCTCCATTTATTGTTATAACCTGCTTACTCTTAGCCCTAACCATGGTTCCAATGAATAAAAGAAATGCTTTTCATTGTCCATTAAAGATAAGGTGGCTTTGAAGCCACTGTCAGTTGCCATGAGCTCAGTCTTGTGATGCAGTGGAATATGCTTTATTACTCTAATATCAACACTACAGCTTATTGCCTATCACAATTGATCTAATATGACATAATAAACAATATAAATAACATAATATAAATAACTTGAGTCCTGGAAATGGGAAGTACAATGCCTGCACTTTAAAGGAGGGGTTTGGGATATTGGCAGTTTGGAGGGATATGTTGTGTATCTTTGTACGTATATGCTTCTAAACTGTTGTACTCTGAGCACCTCTGAAAAAACAGTGATAATGTGCGAGTGTGATGAAAGTGTTGAATGATGATGAAAGTATTTTCTTTTTCGGGATTTTCTTTCTTTTTTGGGTCACCCTGCCTCGGTGGGAGACGGCCGACTTGTTGAAAAAAAAAAAAATAACATAAAACATGTTAAATACTCCAGAATGAATAATATTTGGGATAATACCGAGCAGTTCGAGGGAGGTATGAAGAAGACATGGGATGCAAGTACCATTCCCCTATCTTTGTCTTGGGCCTTATATTAGAGAAAACGGAATATAGCACAGGGCTAACTGTGATATACACTCGTACTGCACCATAAACTTGAAACAAAAAAGCTGTTTTCTCTATATACATTATCACACACAGCAGCACATGTGAAGAGAACCTAGGATAACCCCAAAAAAGTCAGACAACGTGGCTTATTTCTAGTACCTGATTTGGGTTAGCCATGTATGATTCTTGGTAAATATTCAATTCCCAGCCAGGGTAGAAACATAGGGCTTGTTTCTTTACACCTGTTGTCTATGTTCACCCATCAGTAAATGGGTACCTGGGTGTTAGTCAACTGGTGTGGGTGTTATCCTGGGACACTGACCTAATTTACTTGAAATACTCTGCATAACAAGCGGCTTTCTATATACAGGAGGGCCCCACTTACACGGTGGGTTAGGTTCCAGGCTACCGCCGTAAAGCAGAAACCGCCATAAAGTGGAATGCCCTTTTTTTCCACTTACAAATGCATACAAACACTAGATAAGTTTACACTAACATATATTATGTTAGCAATAGAACCAGGCATCAAAAAACAATAAAAAAGTATAATACACACATAGTGCACTCATTACTTACCTTAAAATATTTATAGTCTTAATCTAGGGTGAGACAAGTAGTATTTATTGTAAGAAATCAAGTGTGGTATGTATGGTAGTCAGCCAGGCTACTATACCAGGCCACCCCACCCACACATACTATTCTATGATATTTAAGCATCCCAGAGCGATAAAATGTATATACAGTTCACTCATTACTTACCTTAAAATATAGGGTGAGATGAGTAGTATTTATTGTAAAAAGTCAAGTGTAGTATGTATGGTAGTCAGCCGGGCTACCATACCAGAGAGAAAGAATGAGTGCATGAGAGAGGACAGGCGCAGAGTTATGTAAACAAACCAGGCGAAGGTAAGTTTTGTAAACAGTGTACACGTCTGGTTTGTGTACAAGTTACATTGTGTACAGGTTGTCTCTACATTGATACGGTAGAATAAATAAAGAAGAACACTCCAATTCTCATGTAACATCATTTTGAGAAGAAATGATGCTCTGAGTGAAGGCAATGAAAGTAAGTCACTCTGACTTTTTTGGGTTATCCTAGGTTCTCTACACATATGTTATGTATTTATGTTACGTATCGTGTTTATTATATAATTTTGAAAAAAATATCACAGATGGATTAATGAAAATGTGTATATTAACGTAATATACAACATTTAATGATACACCGAGCTCAGACAGCGTAAACAAACAAACTGAACAGGTTGTGGACGATCACTCGGTCAGGCGAAATAGATGGTATTAATACGTGTCCAGTTTTAGTTAATTCATGTACATTTGTAAGAGTTTGTGAAACTTTTACCTTATAATATTTTTATTATTATTATAATAATTAAATCACGAAACAAATACTCTTACACTGTGTACAAGTTAGTACAGAATTATAGCTATAAAGTGAAGGCATACGAAAGGAATATTTTTCTACAGTTATCCCTAGTAACAGGCGACGGGCTAGAGAAAATGTAATTCTTCCGACACTTCTACAAACCGTTTGGTAAACATCTCATATATATTTGTATAAATTTTTATACTGTGGGTGCATGTATCATGTTTGTGTGTTACATAATGTGTTTCTTATATAATTTTGAAAAAAATATCATGGATAGATTAAGGGAAATTTCTATATTAACGTAATATGCGACATTAATGTGCCCAAGAGATTATTATTACTATTATTATTATTATTATTATTATTGCATCAAGAGTAGAGAGACTCTTAGTGATTTTAATGTGTACCTACATGCCAGCACAGTGTGTAAGTTTATTTAGGTACAGGTGTACACAAGTTTAATTATCAAGTACAATACATATAAAAATATACAATAACTTTAAAACACTTGAAATTTTGGAAAGTTTCCAGACATAATAAGGAGATGTGCTCAGGGAGAATGTAAACAAACTCGGTGGGCCGCTGTGACCGTATTAGAAAGACAGGTGGGGGGAGCCGTATAGCGAGTTTTGGTCATAATTTGAAATGTCCGTATTAGCGGAACGCCGTAAAGCGAAACGCCGTAAAGCGGGGCCCTGCTGTAGTAGTATGTCACTGATGTCGGCTAAAATTCAAAATTCAAAATTTATTCTCTTTAAGGATTACAATGCTGAGTTCACAGAATCTGGTTATTGTGTGGTTTACATGTAGTAAAATAATAATTACAGAGTGTACCACTAGAACACCTAGCATGACTAGGCATTTCGGGCAGACTTAAATTAAATCTTAAGTTTAAAATATTACAAAATTATGAGGTTAGTTGGTATTATGGCTAAGTGACTAAATACTAGTTTGTGAGTTTAGCAATGTGAATGCTTTTGTTTTGGCACTATACATAGTTTCAGTATTGGAGTATCACAGGCCAACTTATGACTAGTTAACCCTTTCAGGGTCCAAGGCCCAAATCTGGAGTCATGCACCAGTGTCCAAGAATTTTCAAAAAAAAAATTTTGTTATTTTTTCTTATGAACTCGTAGAGAATCTTTTTGTGAAGGTAATAAAACAAAAAGTACGAAATTTGGTGGAAAATTGACGAAATTATGCTCTCGCGAATTTTGATGTGTCAGCGATATTTACGAATCGGCGATTTTGCCGACTTTGACTCCCATTTTAGGCCAATTACATTATTCCAATCAACCAAATTCTTAGCTATTTCACTAGTATTACTTCTATTCTATCGATTGAGCACAAGAAATCGCCAAGTCAACTGTTTCAACTACAAAATAAAGTGACCGGAAATTGTTAATTTGGCAAATTTAACACAAAGTTCAAAATATTCCAATTTCAAAATAGGGTCCAGAATGAACAATGTAGGCATTCCTGGCACTAAACTAACATTTCCTCTGTTCATTAGTTATGTTTTGAGGCTTTACAAATAAATTCCATTTTGATTTTTTATTCACATAATGAATTTTTATTCACACCAAAAAATAGAAGATTTACTGTTATGCAATACTGTAATAATTGTATAAATATCATCACCATATTTGTGAATGTATATTAGACCCACCAGCTGACGTGTATTAGACGTGTGAGGTCGTTTGTTTACTCTTGAATATCGGCAAAAATTTAACATTTCCGCTACTTTGAGCTCAGTTTCAAGCCATTTCCAATGCTAAAACCAATCAAAATCATCTCTATTTCTGTAATATGTCTTCCATTCTATCAAATGAGACCAAGAAATCGCAAATACAACTATAAAAAACATACGAAAAAACACTGCAAAGTTGCTGTTTTAATCGAAAAATCATGATTTCATTTTTTTTCTCTCATTATACACAGTGTGCTGCAGGATCTGTTTTATGTGGTGCACACATACCACATAGATGTATTCTCTCATATCTAGGCCCAAATGTACCACTCACAGTTTATCAGAGTGAGCTGAGCTCATGGCGTAGATCTACGGTTTGGACCCTGAACGTAAAGCCGTAGATCTACGGGACGGACCCTGAAAGGGTTAAGATTCATTATTTTGAGATTGAGATTGATATTTCTGTTTATGGTCAAATGGGTGAGTGAGTGTAAGTGTTAACCACCAGGTGGTATTAGTGTAATTAGTTGACAGGGTGTATCAGGGAGATAAGATGTTTTCTGATGGTAGTTTTGAAGGTGATGAATGTGTCTGCAATTTTAGAATTTTCAGGTAGGGTGTTCCAGATTTTAGGGCCTTTGACATATATTGAATTTTTGTAAAGGTTTAGTCGGACACGGGGAATGTCAGAGATGTTTGTGTCTGGTGTTGTGCCTGTGGGTTCTGTCGCAACTATCAAGAAAGTGTTTTAGGTCAAGGTTAATATTGGAATTTAAGGTCCTGTAGATGTAGATTGCACAGTAGTAAGTGCAGATGTACTGAACAGGAAGTAAGTTTAGATCTATGAAGAGTGGGGGGGTGCTAGGCCTGTATACCTTGTACATGTACGTGTAGTAAATAAAAATATTATTATTATTATATTATTTTCTCAGTTGTTTGTTGGGTTATCTTATTCAAACTTGGGCAATGTAAGATGGAAAGATACTTCTTAACATACAAAAAAAAATGAAAGAAATCAGACCATAAATAGCGGAGTTCACTTCCAGCCATTAGCGGTATATTTTTGTATGGTTTTTATAGCTATTTTCTCGTTTTTTCGGTCTCATTTGATAGAATGGAAGATATATTACAGAAATAGATATGATTTTGATTGCTTTCATGACGAAAAGTACCTTGAAACTGCGCTCACAGTAGCAGAAATGTTCTATTCTTAAGCGAAGCTCGAGGGTAAACAAATTACGTCACCGTCCAATACCTGTCCACCTGCCAGTCCAAATTCCAATACGTAGTCAAGAATGGGTTGACATTATTTATACAATTATTACAATAATGCAGTAGTCTGCATAACAGTAAATCTTCTATTTCTTTGTATGAATAAAAATTACAAATGGTAAGCAAGAGTAATATAAGAGGGGCCTGGAGCCGTGACTAATGAACAGAGAAAATGTTATTTTAGTGCCAGGAATGTCTGCATTGTTTATTCTAGACCCTATTTTGAAATTGGCATCTGTTGAAATTTGTGTGGAATTGGTCAGATTGCCAATTTCTGACCACTTTATTGGGTAGCTGAAATAGGTGAATGGGCGGTTTCTTGTACTCAGTCGACAGACTAGAAGTAAGTAAGTTAGTTTATTCAGGTATATGCAAATACAGTTACACAGATTATCATATGCAGCAGTGCATGTATAGAGAACCAAGGATAACCCAAAAAAGTCAAAGTGACTTATTTCTAGTACCTGGCTTGGGCTTGCCATATATAATTTTTGGTAAATACTTTTTTTCTCAGCTGTTTCTTGGGCTATCTCATTGAAACTTGGGAAATGTATGATGGAAAGATGCTTCTTAATATTTTATTTTTTTATTATCACACTGGCTCATTCCCACCAAGGCAGGGTGGCCTGAAAAAGAAAAACTTTCACCATCATTTACTCCATCACTGTCTTGCCAGAAGGGTGCTTTACACTACAGTTTTTAAACTGCAACATTAACACCCCTCCTTCAGAGTGCAGGCACTGTACTTCCCATCTCCAGGACTCAAGTCCGGCCTGCCGGTTTCCCTGAACCCCTTCATAAATGTTACTTTGCTCACACTCCAACAGCACGTCAAGTATTAAAAACCATTTGTCTCCATTCACTCCTATCAAACACGCTCACGCATGCCTGCTGGAAGTCCAAGCCCCTCGCACACAAAACCTCCTTTACCCCCTCCCTCCAACCTTTCCTAGGCCGACCCCTACCCCGCCTTCCTTCCACTACAGACTGATACACTCTTGAAGTCATTCTGTTTCGCTCCATTCTCTCTACATGTCCGAACCACCTCAACAACCCATCCTCAGCCCTCTGGACAACAGTTTTGGTAATCCGCACCTCCTCCTAACTTCCAAACTACGAATTCTCTGCATTATATTCACACCACACATTGCCCTCAGACATGACATCTCCACTGCCTCCAGCCTTCTCCTCGCTGCAACATTCATCACCCATGCTTCACACCCATATAAGAGCGTTGGTAAGACTATACTCTCATACATTCCCCTCTTTGCCTCCAAGGACAAAGTTCTTTGTCTCCACAGACTCCTAAGTGCACCACTCACCCTTTTCCCCTCATTAATTCTATGATTCACCTCATCTTTCATAGACCCAAATATCTGAATACATTCACCTCCTCCATACTCTCTCCCTCCAATCTGATATCCAATCTTTCATCACCTAATCTCTTTGTTTTCCTCATAACCTTACTCTTTCCTGTATTCAATTTTAATTTTCTTCTTTTGCACACCCAAATTCATCCACCAATCTCTGCAACTTCTCTTCAGAATCTCCCAAGAGCACAGTGTCATCAGCAAAGAGCAACTGTGACAACTCCCATTTTATGTGTGATTCTTTATCTTTTAACTCCACGCCTCTTGCCAAGACCCTCGCATTTACTTCTCTTACAACCCCATCTATAAATATATTAAACAACCACGGTGGCATCACACATCCTTGTCTAAGACCTACTTTTACTGGGAAATAATTTCCCTCTTTCCTACATACTCTAACTTGAGCCTCACTATCCTCGTAAAAACTTCTTAATGTACACCAAAAATAAAAGAGACGGACGATAAATAAGGGAGTTCACTTCTCAGCCATTAGCCGCCTCTTTTCGGTATATTTTCGTATGGTTTTTATGACTGTATTCTCGTTTTTTTGGTCACATTTTATAGAATGGAAGATATATTACAGAAATAGACATGATTTTGATTGCTTTAATGACGAAAAGTACTTTGAAATTGAGCTCAATGTAGCGGAAATGTTCGATTTTTGCCGATTTTCAATGAACTTTGTGTAAGTCAAGTTGGTTAATTTTATTAAGTGTATTCTAACCTAACCACTCTGTAATCCGGCACACTATGGGTCCCAATTATGCTGGATTTGTGATGGAGGACCTGTACTGCAATTTTAGAACTACAGTGGACCCCCGCCTTACGATATTAATCCGTTCCTGAGAGGTCATTGTAAGTCGAAATTATCCTAAGGCGAATTAATTTTCCCCATAAGAAATAATGGAAATCAAATTAATCTGTGCAAGACACCCCAAAATATGAAAAAAAAAAAAAAAATTTTACCACATGAAATATTAATTTTAATACACACAAACTGAAGAAAACATGCACAATTACTACTCTACTAAAAACAGAATACATGACACTTACCTTTATTGAAGAGCTGGTGATGATTGATGGGATGGGAGTGGAGAGTGTGTAAGTTGTTATTGTTTAGAAGGGGAATTCCCTTTCATTAGGACTTGAGGTAGCAAGTCCTTTTCCGGGGTTACTTCCCTTCTTTTAATGCCACTAGGACCAGCTTGAGAGTCACTGGACCTCTGTCGCACAACAAATCTGTCCATAGGTCTGTACCTCCCGTTCCTTTAAGACTTTCCTAAAATGGGCCATAACACTGTCATTGTACAGGTTGCCAACATGGCTTGCAGTAGCTGTGTCAGGGTGATTTTCATAAAGGTTTGCAGTTCAACCCACTTTGCACACATTTCCTTAATCTCTTTTTTCAATTCCATACTAATTCTCGCCCTTTTTTCCACAGGGATGGCACTAGAAGCTTTCTTGGGGTCCATGGTGACTTATTTTGCAGTTACAAGCACTAAAAACACTGGGATAATGTGAAATGTACCGAATGTATGTGTAGATGCGATCGCACTGGCTGGCTTGTAAACACTGGCGCTGAGGCCACACGTCCCGATGCGTCCTGGACGAATCACGTAAGGCGAGTTTTTTAGCGCGAGGCGAGGCAAAATTTGTGTGTTAAAATTAATCATATGGCAGATTTAACGTAACGCAATGCCATCGTAAGGCGGGGGTCCACTGTATTCCAACCCTCTTCAACCCCCCCACTACTCATACTTGTACTAGCCCACCTTTCTGCCAATAGTCTGACATACATACAAATTTACAACTTTCAACTTTACTGTCATTTTAAGGCTTTCAAATGCCAACTGTGGTCAAATGTAACCCTGTCCCCACCCAGAAAAATAATCGTGGCCCATGTTATGTATTACGGGAAGCAGTAGTGGACAAAGTACTGGTATCATGGTAAAGAAACAATACAAGTGTCACATCAAGTTTCATATGTACTCTCGTGAGATGGGAAGTAGTAATATAAGGTGCAGTGAAGATAACTACAGTGGACCCTCAACCAACGATATTAATCCGTTCCTGAGAGCTCATCGTTAATCGAAATTATCGTTAGTCGAGTTAATTTTCCCCATAAGAAATAATGGAAATCAAATTAATCCGTGCAAGACACCCAAAAGTATTAAAAAAAAAAATTTACCACAAGAAATATTAATTTTAATACACACAAACTGAAGAAGGCATGTACAATTACATGACACTTACCTTTATTGAAGATCTGGTGATTGACGGGATGGGAGGAGGGGAGACTGTGGATGGTGTTAGTGTTTAGAAGGGGAATCACCTTCCAATAGGACTTGAGGTGTCAAGTCCTTTTCCAGGGTTACTTCCCTTCTTTTAATGCCAACAGGACCAGCTTGAGAGTCACTGGACCTCTGTCACACAACATATCTGTCCATAGAGGCCTGTACTTTCCGTTCCTTTATGACATTCCTAAGTGTTTCACAACATTGTCAGTGTCACAATTAAACACTTTCAGGTTTCAATTCTTCACTGTCTATGTACTCCTTGAATTCCTGCACATATTTTTCAGCTGCTTTTTGGCCCAAACTGGCAGCCTCACCATGCCTTATGACACTATGTATGCCACTACGATTCTTAGATCTCTCAAACCAACCTTTCCTGGCCTTAAATTCACTCACATCACCACTAGATGCAGGCATTTTCCTAATTAAATCCTCATGCAACTTCCTAGCCTTTTCACATATGATCGCTTGAGAGATGCTATCTCCTGCTATCTGTTTCTCGTTTATCCACACCAATAACAGTCTCTCAACATCTTCTATCACTTGCGATCTCAGTTTCAAAAACATAGTTGTACCTTTGGAAAGAACAGCTTCCTTGATTGCCATTTTCTTGGCCACAATAGTAGCGATGGTTGATTGGGGTTTTATGTACAACCTGGCCAGCTCGGAGACACGCACTCCACTTTCATACTTAGCAATGATCTCTTTCTTCATATCCATAGTAATTCTCACCCTTTTTGCTGTAGGGTTGGCACTAGAAGCTTTCTTGGGGCCCATGGTGACTTATTTTGCAGATGCAATCACTAAAAACGCTGTGATAATATGAAATGTTCTGATTTTATGTTTGGATGGGACCGCGGTGGCTGGCTGGCTTGTAAACACTGGCCACAAGTGGACGCGTCTCAGATGGAACGAATAGTGTTGGTCAAGTTTTTTAGCACTAGTCGAGGCAAAATTTTTGCGTTAAAATGTATCGCTAGTCGGATTTAACGTTAGACAATGCCATCGTTGGTCAAGGGTCCACTATTTAATTTCAGTAATTATATTGAGGAATTTCATAAACATTCCGAGTACTGATGTAAATACAAGCAGTCTACCATAAAACTAGGCCTCAAATTTGTGGAGGATTATTCTCCTAGAGATCTGGCTAATCTTAAAACCACAAATAAAAATGGCAAATACTTAACATCAAATTTTCGTTCTATCTTTAAGATTGTATTTCTTGAATAAATCACCAAAATCTGGTCAATACTGACCTTCCTAAAAATTACCAGAGTAAGAGATTTATACAGAGAAACAACAGATAACAATCCATTTACTGACAGATCCTTGGTAAAAAAATGAAAATATATTGAAAATCTGCAAATACAGAAGCCCTTGAATTTGCTGGGACAATTGTAGTCACTCAGATTCATTTACTAATAAGTCCCTGCCTAAAGAAATAGATAATTACTTTATTATACAAGTGACCACAGCAGCGATGATAAAAAAAAAAAAGAATGACCAGCATTATATACCTTCGATCTAACAAATATTAGAGCTTGAATATGCCAAGTCTAGTGACAGTAACAATATTTTACCAATATGAATCAGACCCATTAAGGCACTTTCCTTTGCCTATTCCTGCTACAATGAATAAAACTGGCAAAAACTAGTGTTACTCACGAAATCGTAACGACAATTGCAAACAAACCATACCACGGGCGGTGATAGAACCTGCGATCAGAGTCTCAAAACTCTAAACCGTTGCGTTAGCCACTGGGCCAACTAGCCACAATAAGATTCGTCCAACTAGGTATATTTCTACACCATAGGAAGGTTAGCATAGGCACCACTGTGATCACAAATGCAAGTTTTAACAGACAAATCTCCAGCTAGCGTGGCCGTGACGAACTCTAGCTCAAGTCCCCTCAAAGCCGTCAACATGACTCACGAAATCGTAATGGGTTCGTCACGGCCAAGCTAGCTGGAGATTCATCTGTAAAAACTTGCATTTGTGGTCACAGTGGTGTAGAAATATACCTAGTTGGATGAATCTTATTGTGGCTAGTTGGCCCAGTGGCTAACGCAACGGTCTGGAGTTTTGAGACTCTCTGATCGCGGGTTCTATCCCCACCTGTGGTATGGTTTTTCTTTTTTCTGAAAACTAGTGTTATTTGTGCACTGACATACTTTATCATGAGAGTGAAGGGGGAAAAAAAAAAAAAAGCCCAGCTGCATGATGTACAATGTAACACTAAGTGTGTTTCCACATTCCATGGTCTACCACACCTTGAAAAACCTCCTATGATGTCAAA